>NC_136264.1:167771846-167966346 GCF_964187855.1 Myxine glutinosa
GTGTGTGTGTGTGTGTGTGTGTGTGTGTGTGTGTGTGTGTGTGTGTGTGTGTGTGTGTGTGTGTGTGTGTGTGTGTGTGTGTGTGTGTGTGGAGATGTATATATGTGTATATATGTGTATATGTGGATACATATGTGTATACATATTTGCATATGTGCATATGTGTATATGTGTCTGTACGTGTGTGTGTGTGTGTGTGTGTGTGTGTGTGTGTGTGTGTGTGTGTGTGTGCGCATGTGTGTCGATGTACGTGTGTGTGTATGTGTATATGTGTGTGGGTGTATATGTGTGTGTGTGTGTATATGTAAACATGGGCCGGTGTGTGTGTAAAGTGTGAGGAGGTATTGGAGAGGAAAATGCAGAGATATATTTTTTTAAATCGCGCCATGATGATAAACGAAAATACACCGCCTAAAATAACAGTCGACATATATTTAAAAGTTGGCGTTAAACTATGTTTTAAAACTAATAAAAACGAATTTGCGATTCATTCGCTTTCCTGCGCGTTTGTGCACGCGATGGCGATTTCTTTACCAAACTCCGGAAGCCGTTCGCTTTGGACCAAACCATTGCATGTAAATAGAGGGGGGGGATTGTCACCGTACTCGCAAGCCGTTCGCTTTGGACCAAACCATTGCATGTAAATAGAGGGGGGGGATTGTCACCGTACTCGCAAGCCGTTCGCTTTGAACCAAACCATTTCTGGCAATTGATCACATCCACAAATGATGTAATCCACACAATTTATGTACTTTACATAACGTTAATAGGAATACATGCCCGTGTAGATGGGAATGACATATAATTCACCGAAAACGTTGAAGCAACCGCATAATATTACGGTGATGTTTAACTCTGAGAATAGTTCTAAATTTAAAAAACTTTCTTCTGATATTTGTGATTTATTTCAAACAAACTGTATTTCCCAGCTACACGGGCATGTATTCCTATTAACGTTATGTAAAGTACATAAATTGTGTGGATTACATCATTTGTGGATGTGATCAATTACCAGTAACCATTTTATATAACTGAATGTGCAGGTGCAGCATCTAACTCAATATGTCGAAATGTCACACACGTCCATGCCCGTGGGATTCCCACGGGTGACCCCGCTAGTATGTATATAATATATATATGTGTATATATATATATGTATATAATATATATATGTATATATGTGTGTATATATATATATGTATATAATATGTGTATATATATATATATATGTGTATATATATATATGTATATAATATATATATGTATATATGTGTATATATATATATATGTATGTATATATATATATGCATATATATATATGTATGTATATATATATATATATGTATATATATATATATGTATAATGGTATCTGTAATCTGGTTCTCCAACCTAATGAGCGGACAACATGACGTCATCGCCATGCATGTCCGCATTGCCTGCAAAGCTCCAGAGGAACCATCTAGCAGTGCGTCATTATGTTTATGCGTCATCTAGCAGTGTTACAGATCGCGGATTAAGATGTTAGTTACCGAGCGGTTTGGTATTTAACCGCGACCTAACAGGATCCCCGACTCACCCGATTCCACCCAAACGTTGGCCGGGTCGCACCACAGCTAGTCAATAGGGAAAAGACAAAGGCGACGAATGCAAAGAGGAAAAAGGAATAAAACGAGAAGACGTACAGACGAGTAATGGGGTTTATTATTTACACACACAAGCAAAAAGGAGCAATCAAGTTTATTTACAACACATAAGACGCAGGTGACACAGTGCAAATACTAGCTTATCTACAGGCTTAACTTATCCCAGGACAGAACAAACAAAAGACACTGACTCACGCGGGGACTTGCAGGAATGGCAGGATGTGGATGGCTGGAGGGAGAGGGAGGTCCAAGGGGGTCCCGCAGCACAACCGGCGCGTTTAGCAGCCGCCGTTCAGGCCAGGCCCCACGCTGCTGTTTTGGCCGCGTGCTTTGCCAGGCCTTGTCCCACTCGTCTGGTCCAAACCCTCAACTCTTTCTTGTTTCTCTCACTCCTCACCACCGACTCCTCACCGCAACCAACTGACCACTGACCCTCCTCTGGTAACCGACTCAGACCAACTCCCTCTGGCAACCGACTCAGACCAACTCCTTGTGACCAACTCTCTGGCCTTTCTGTCTTCTGCTCTCCTCTGTAAAAACGCCTCTCCTCCTGGACACGCCCTGCCTTGGGTTATATAGGCCCCCGCCCCTCAACCTTTGCGAACCTCCCCGATCGCTCTTCCTCCGCCCTCTAGCCAAACCCCTGGCTCATGGTTGGTCGAGTGGGGCTGGCTCACTCCTCCCCTCTATGACGAGGTGGAGACACGCCTTTCTTCCCCGACTCGAGCCTCGTGGTCAATGGCGGTTATTGGAGGGGAGGTAATATGGGCAATCGAGGCTCGGCAATGACGAGAGGGGATGTAATATGAAATGGAGATTTTGGGGATGGGAAGGAAAGGGGATCTATTCTCTTTCACTGGTGCAATGGAGTATTTCAATTAATGGAAGACACAGCCTTACGCTAATACACATAATAAGGATATAACTGTCAAAAAAAAGATATATAGTGTCCTGCATGTATGTTTTATGGACTAACTACGGGAACGCCCTTTGACCTTTATACAACCACAACGGAGGGAGGAGGGGTGATATTTTACAACAACCTTTTACAACAACATTTTACCACAACAATAAAATAAAAAAAACATTCTCATATCCACAACAATATGTATATATGTGTATATATATATATGTATATAATATGTGTATATATATATGTGTATATATATATATATGTATATAATATATATATGTATATATGTGTATATATATATATATGTATGTATATATATATATGCATATATATATATGTATGTATATATATATGTATGTATATATATATGTATGTATATATATATGTATGTATATATATATGTATGTATATATTGTTGTGGATATGAGAATGTTTTTTTATTTTGTTGTTGTGGTAAAATGTTGTTGTAAAAGGTTGTTGTAAAATATCACCCCTCCTCCCTCCGTTTGTGGTTGTATAAAGGTCAAAGGGCGTTTCCGTAGTTAGTCCATAAAACATACATGCAGGACACGATATATCCTTTCTTTTGACAGTTATATCCTTATTATGTGTATTAGCGTAAGGCTGTGTCTTCCATTAATTGAAATACTCCATTGCACCAGTGAAAGAGAATAGATCCCCTTTCCTTCCCATCCCCAAAATCTCCATCCCATATTACATCCCCTCTCGTCATTGCCGAGCCTCGATTGCCAATATTACCTCCCCTCCAATAACCGCCATTGACCACGAGGCTCGAGTCAGGGAAGGAAGGCGTGTCTCCACCTCGTCAGAGGGGAGGAGGGGCGGGCCCGCCCGTCGTCATCCAGGGCGGAGCCCGAGGGTCGCGCGACCAACCAGGGCCGAGGTGAGCACCCCGATGGGCGTGTCCTGAACGCCGGCGGCTTAACCGCCGGAGGCGCTATAAAAAGGCGCGCACGGAAGTAAAAGGAGAGGTGGTTGGACAGTTAGTTGGTTGCACCGTTGGTCAGGGTTGGTTGCACCGTTGGTCAGAGTTGGTTGCACAGAGTTGGTTGCGGTGAGGAGTCGGTGGTCAGAGTGAGGGACCAAGAAAGAGTGGAGGGTTTGGACCAGACGAGTGGGACGAGTGGGACAAGGCCTGGCAAGGCAAGTGGAGGCGGGAGCAGCAGCGACACCCGGCAGCCGCTTGGGGCCTGGGCGGCGGTTTGGAGCAGGGCCGAAAAGGAACGGCGGCTGCTAAACGCGCCGATCGTGCTGCATGACCCCCCTTGGACTTCCCTCTCCCTCCAGCCATCCACATCCTGCGATTCCTGCAATTCCCCGCGTGAGTCAGTGTCTTTTGTTTGTTCTGTCATGGGATAAGTTAAGCCTGTAGATAAGCTAGTATTTGCACTGTGTCACCTGCGTCTTATGTGTTGTAAATAAACTTGATTGCTCCTTTTTGCTTGTGTGTGTAAATAATAAACCCCATTACTCGTCTGTACGTCTTCTCGTTTTAATTCCTTTTCCTCTTGCATTGCGTCGTTTTTGTCTTTTCCCTCATTGAGCAGCTACGGTGCGATACGGCCAAAGTTCTGGGTGAATCGGGTGAGTTTTGTTAGGTCGCGGTCTTACACCACCGCTCGGTCTATAACATCTAACCGCGATCTATAACAATTGGTGTCTGGGAGTGAGATTCGGGGCCCGAACCAAATTTTTTAAACATCTAGAAAAAAATTTGGTCAAAATTACGAGCTGCCGAACTTTGTTTTTTTTTAAGCAAAACCCGAATTTTGAAATCGCGCCATGGCTGTTCAAGGCGACGGGATGCCGGTGGGAGAGATAGACGGGGTAGAATCGACCCAGGACTTAGGAAAAAAAATGGTGGAGGAGAGTAAAGAAGGTGTGGTTGAGGGTGTATCAGGTGCACAAAATGGCGGCCTCGCGCACGTGGTTGAGGGGGCAGCTGCGGCCGCACCCTTTGTACTACCAACGGTGGTCCAAATGCAAGCCTTCATGGCGCAATTCGCCGAGATGCTGAGAATAAACGGGGAGAGATTGAGTAATAAAATGGAAGCAATAACGAACGGAATGAGGGCCGATAGGGAGGAAAGGGAGCAGAGGGACAGAGACCGCAGGTTGGGCGAGCAGGTCCCACGGGTGCACGAGGAGGTAAAGCGGGTCGAAAAGCGCTGGTTGAGCGAAGCGGAGGAAAGCACGGGTACAATGACGGGGGTAGAAATCGCGACACGGGGTTTGAAAAAGCCGGCGACCGATGAGGTAGAGGGAATTTTATTAAAGCCAACGGTCGTCGAGGTGAACAAAGAAATTATGGGTATAGTTGAAATTGGAGAGACCGGGGACTTAAAGTTAAAAGAGCAACAATCGGAGGAAGGAATGGAAATTGCTCAAAGTCTAAATGCACATCCTGATGCTGTACTCGCTAACCCGAATGGAAGTTTGCAGGTTCGCGTGGAGAAAAGGATCCCCCAGGTGAGTCGTGCTGTATATTGTGCGGGTAGATTTTGCAGGAGGATGTTTAGCGACAAAAGAATTTTCGCGCGCTTGGGATCGAGGAAGCACCCGGGCGTTGGTGAAGGGTCCCGTGTGAGTGGAAATGGCACGCGTGGGAGAAAAAAGTGTGCGTCGGCGAGTGGGTGTGTTATAAAGTGTGGGAGTGAAACCGAGTGCGAGCGAGAATGCACGTCGGTGTGTACGGGGTGTGACACAGGGAGTGAGAGCAATACGGAGTGCACGCCCATGGTGAGTGTTACGGAGGACGTAACGGAGGAGAGGTGTGGACCGAAGTGTGCGCAAGAGGTGTGGTGTGTAACAGAGAGAGCGTTGGTGGAATGTACGGACGGCGTTGGAACGCCAGGTTTTGTGAGGGTGAAAGGGGTAGCGTATGCTTGTAAGCATGCAAGTGAAGCGTCGATGGTAACCGGTTTAGTGGTTAGAGCGACGGATAGCCGATGCGAGCACTCGGTGCGAGGGGTGCTTGGTTGGGTGCGAGGCCCGGCGTCGATCGAAGCTGCGTCGTTTCTCTTCGAAGCGTCGTTGCCGATTCGGGCTTGGCCCCGCCCCGCACGGTCGAGTCCGGGCTTTGTCGGGCGAGGCGACCGGTCCGGTTCGAGGGCGAGTGGGAGGAAGCGGAACGGTGCCCCCTCGTGGGGACGGGATTCCGACCGGGGGAGATGGAGCCATCGGGCCCGGGACCGCAAGGTGCCGCGCCGAGATGGTGCGTGGAATCTCGGTCCAACCAAACCACCTCCCTTGAACCGAAAGCCGGACGGATTCAACCTGCAGGCAACCAAACCACCCGAATTCATTGCTCGGCTTTGCGAAGCCGAGTTTAATGATGTCATGGCGCACCGAGAGGATGTAATAAGTAGACGGATGATGATGGTAGTGATTTGATACGAAATTAATAATAGTGGGTAGAATTGGCAGTAAATGGAAAATTTTTGAATTGGTTGGAATTTGGTGTGCCAAATTGATAGAGAGACCCCCGATGTGGTGGGATGGCAAATCCACCATCCCTCACAGTGGGGGCAAAGGAGCACTAGATTATGGGGTGTATGGCAGTGAAAACTAGCCCGGGTGGGTTAGGATATGGTGTGTAGGGATCTAGCGAAGATTGACATTGGGTAACGTTAAGTTTAGTTAGTGACTGATACCTGTAGTGGGGACGCAGGTAGATTAGTGTGGATTATAATGACGTGGGAGCGCAATAGTTTAAAGGGACGACTGGGAAGCGCAAGTTTCAGAGGGGAGAAGTTAGCTGAGATGATGCCGTGTGTGTGAGGATTGAACAGGTGAGAATGGAACAGGTGTGATTGCACAGGTGTGCAACTGAACAGGTGTGTGGAGCAGTGTATGAGTGAGTGATGGTGATGTGTGTTGCGTTGACCAACTGGTCCAGAAAGAGGAGGAGGGTGCAGGTGGCACCAGGTGTGATTGCACAGGTGTGCAACTGAACAGGTGAATGGAGCAGTGTATGAGTGAGTGATGGTGATGTGTGTTGTGTTGACCAACTGGTCCAGGAAGAGGAGGAGGGTGCAGGTGGCACCAGGTGTGAGGGCACAGGTGTGCAACAACAGGTGTATGTGGCTGTGTGGAATAAATGGTAGTGTGGAATATCTGGAGTATTGGAATGGATGGTCGTGGAGTGAGAATGGTGGAAATTGTGGAGTGGAGTGGATGGTGCGAAGGTGTGAATGGGGGAAGAGTGGACCCCCATCACGGATACCCGGGGCGGGTAGTGTAAGTGTTAGGTAGAGGGTACAGGCAAATTGTGGTTGGATATTGGCATCTGTGGTGCGGGTGACAGAATGGTATGTGGATGGGTGCGTTGGTGTTGTGGAAATGGCTGGGCGTGTAGCCTGTTAGTGTGTGTAGTTGGTTGGGCGCTCCACCACTGTGAGGATGTCGGCCAGGTGAGGCCGCAGGTGGGCTCTGGGAGCCGGTAGTAGTTGTTGTGGATGGGGCCCGAGGATCCGGAGGACGGACCCGGGTAGCCCAGTGCCAGAGGGCACCGAGTGGGGTGACAGAGCCAGGAGGGGCCTGCCCCAGTTAGATAGGTTAGGGTGAGGAGCTAGGTAAGCTCGGGTGGCAACTGCAGTGGTGGAGGTGTGCAGGTGGGTAGACCCACTGGGAGAGGTACACGCCACAGCCCAGAAATTGTGCGAGGGCACCGGGAGATGAATCGGGGGAGTGAGACCCCAAATTGAAAAGCACCACAGTTTGGCCAATGGGAATTGGTTTTTAGAACCCATAGTGTAAGAGGGCCAATGGTTTGGCCGGAGAAAGACCCCGGGTAGTGTAAAGTGTGTTAAAATCATTTAGAGGATAGTTAGGATGAAGGATCTCCTCGCACCATCTGCATCCACTCACCTGAGGTGACAGGTACTCCACACCATGCCATGTTTTGATTATTTTTTATGATGCAAATGTTTGGATTGTGAGACGCATCATGACGTGGGTGTGACATTGTGCGTAATTCCATCTCTTCCTCCTTATGAGGATTGATGATGAATTGATGATTGCAAATTTTTGAAGTAGAGGGATTGTGGTGACGAATTTGGTATAGGGGAAATATGGGGAAGACGTGACAGTAGTGACGAATTGTTAATGTGTAGGTTTTGTACATATGGGGTAAGGGCAAGGGTGGGCTAGGTAACAGGGGGGTGACGTACGGTAGGGACGAGCTTTCTCACTTCGCCCTCCGTACGCATTTCGCCTTGCATTGCCTATTGATGTGTACCCTTGTGACCTTACCCCTCGCTCAATTGTCTTTCTCTTGTCTCCCACATGACCTGTGCGCCGTTGGGCGCCGAGGGGAGCGTGCGTGGGTCGGCCATTGTGCGCCCGAAATTCCCAGAACCAGCTGTCTGCATCGATGCACCACATTATGGACCACATGCCTGTGGCCGAGCACCACTTATGGACCCCATGGGTTGGGGCATGGCCCCTCTGCTGGAACCGGCCAAGAGGGCCCGAAATCTTGCTGGCGGACCTTGGCCACAGGGCACCGATGCCCCACAGGTGAACCACACATAGTCGGCCCTGTGGGCCATAAATAAAAAATAAGAAGGACACATTGGGCACACTTTATTGCAAATAGGCCGCCAGTAAGCAAAGCAAAAGAGAATGACAACATCTGGAAGACAAATAATAATAACAGCAGAGGGAGCCGAAGAGCAAGAGGACACCTGCAGGGTTAGGGGTTGTTTGGTTATTTTTATTCATGAACAGTGATGACTGTGCACCGATTGGTGCTTGAGGGTGCTTTGGTGCGTTTTTGGGTGCTTTAATGGTGCATTGATGCAGAACAGACTGTCTCCCCCCCCAAGAAAGAACAATTACAGGTCCTGGGTTAGTTTTGTAAATAAAAATAGCGTCAGTGTAAATAATGCTTCCCACCGTCAGTGTATAGTTTGAAGACCATTCCGCAATTCGGTTAACTGTGGGCGTAAGTCTGTTAGGCAGGGTGCAATGGAGCAGCGGGACACATTTATTTATGTTTTAAAACTGTCGCACTCAGGGTCAGGTTAAAAGTAGAGGGAACTACACCTACTTGCCACACTAAGGTAAAAGTAATAGGCCCGGGACGTGCCTAAGGGGAGGAGGGTGCAGTGTTGTGGATATGAGAATGTTTTTTTATTTTGTTGTTGTGGTAAAATGTTGTTGTAAAAGGTTGTTGTAAAATATCACCCCTCCTCCCTCCGTTTGTGGTTGTATAAAGGTCAAAGGGCGTTTCCGTAGTTAGTCCATAAAACATACATGCAGGACACGATATATCCTTTCTTTTGACAGTTATATCCTTATTATGTGTATTAGCGTAAGGCTGTGTCTTCCATTAATTGAAATACTCCATTGCACCAGTGAAAGAGAATAGATCCCCTTTCCTTCCCATCCCCAAAATCTCCATCCCATATTACATCCCCTCTCGTCATTGCCGAGCCTCGATTGCCAATATTACCTCCCCTCCAATAACCGCCATTGACCACGAGGCTCGAGTCAGGGAAGGAAGGCGTGTCTCCACCTCGTCAGAGGGGAGGAGGGGCGGGCCCGCCCGTCGTCATCCAGGGCGGAGCCCGAGGGTCGCGCGACCAACCAGGGCCGAGGTGAGCACCCCGATGGGCGTGTCCTGAACGCCGGCGGCTTAACCGCCGGAGGCGCTATAAAAAGGCGCGCACGGAAGTAAAAGGAGAGGTGGTTGGACAGTTAGTTGGTTGCACCGTTGGTCAGGGTTGGTTGCACCGTTGGTCAGAGTTGGTTGCACAGAGTTGGTTGCGGTGAGGAGTCGGTGGTCAGAGTGAGGGACCAAGAAAGAGTGGAGGGTTTGGACCAGACGAGTGGGACAAGGCCTGGCAAGGCAAGTGGAGGCGGGAGCAGCAGCGACACCCGGCAGCCGCTTGGGGCCTGGGCGGCGGTTTGGAGCAGGGCCGAAAAGGAACGGCGGCTGCTAAACGCGCCGATCGTGCTGCATGACCCCCCTTGGACTTCCCTCTCCCTCCAGCCATCCACATCCTGCGATTCCTGCAATTCCCCGCGTGAGTCAGTGTCTTTTGTTTGTTCTGTCATGGGATAAGTTAAGCCTGTAGATAAGCTAGTATTTGCACTGTGTCACCTGCGTCTTATGTGTTGTAAATAAACTTGATTGCTCCTTTTTGCTTGTGTGTGTAAATAATAAACCCCATTACTCGTCTGTACGTCTTCTCGTTTTAATTCCTTTTCCTCTTGCATTGCGTCGTTTTTGTCTTTTCCCTCATTGAGCAGCTACGGTGCGATACGGCCAAAGTTCTGGGTGAATCGGGTGAGTTTTGTTAGGTCGCGGTCTTACACCACCGCTCGGTCTATAACATCTAACCGCGATCTATAACAATATATATATATATGTATATATATATATATGTATATATATATATGTATAATGGTATCTGTAATCTGGTTCTCCAACCTAATGAGCGGACAACATGACGTCATCGCCATGCATGTCCGCATTGCCTGCAAAGCTCCAGAGGAACCATCTAGCAGTGCGTCATTACGGATTATAAATCCAGATACTGTCACAAGTGCATGCAAAACTCAGTTACCGACCTGGTTTCGCCCTTGTTGGGGCTTCATCAGGGCAACGCAGTGAGGCTTCCATACACTTGTAACTCTGTGAACCTTTCGGTTTTTATATCAGTCACTATGCGACCATATCATCAGTGGACAGCTGTATGGGACACCTTGCTGGCGGTTCTCCACTGATGATATGAAGGTCGCATAGTGACTGATATATATATATATATATATATATTATATATACATACATACATACAGTATATACATATATATATGGAGGGGTAGGTCATTTAGTGCACAGGCAGCTATATGTAAATTTATCCTCCCACAAATACAGCCAAAAAAAATAATAATAATAATTCTCCCATTTATCCTCCCAAGTTGTAATTTATCCTCCCACAAATACAGCCAAAAAAAAAAAAAAATACTTTTAGCTTTACATATAGCTGTCTGTGCACTAAATGACCTACCCCTCCATATATATATATATATTGTTACGGACACGACTTAGATGTTATGATGGGCCAAGCGGAATGGCCGCCGTGTTCGCACAAGTTAGCCGATTATACTCGAACGTTGGCCGAGTCGCGCTACGCTAGATCAATGAAGGAAAGGACACAACGGCTAGGTTAAATGACACGACACCAGGGGTACAGTTCTCAAGGCCTCCGGAGGAGGTTATATTAGTTCGGAACGTTTAGATTACAGGGATGAGAGAGACAGCATAGAAAGATAGGCACTTAATTACGGTCTTATAGTAGCCCCGACAGACGACAGATAAACGGGACAAGACTGACTCACACGGGGATTGATGGCAAGGAAAGGCAGGTAGTCGATGGCTCAAGGTGCACTCTTGGCTCAGGGACAGGATACAGTACGGTCCAGTAGATGCAGGGAGGTGTCACAGCGCTCGGAGGTCGCGACTGGTTCTTTCCTCTTCAAGCTCGGGGCGCATCTGACCTCACGTCCAGTAAGTGGCTGCGTATATCCGGCGGGGAGTGACACGCCCTCGGCTCGTTAGCTCCGCCCCAGATGGAATCGGCCCGCCGCTTCTTATTGGCTGCGGGGGGTTACCGGGCTCCGCCCTTGACGAGGAGCTGACAGCCAGCCCCTTCGTGGTAACCCCGTAACCTGGAGCACATGGGCCATGGCGGCTAACCGAGCCGGAGTGAGGACGCCCACCCCCCGCACCGCGGCCGCGCCGCCCCCGCTGTGGTTGTAGTTGTTGTTGTTCCATGAGATGATGGGAGGATGCGGAGATGAGGTTGGGGGGAGGTATTGGGAGGTCCTAAACTCACTACTGGTGCCATACAATCACATTCTGGTGCAACGAAGAGTCAGAATTAATGGAAACGAGTCCTTAACTGACATAGACTAAGAATAACTAGCAAGAGGTCCTATAGTTGTCTACGTGGGATGCGGTGGACCTGGGCACGACATTTAATGGGGGAAGAAGGGGAAGGTCGGTTCTACAGAGTGTTGTTTACAGACAATGGGACTAGGGAATGGGGGATTGGGGATAGTTGGGGAGTATTGGGGAAATAGGGGAATATTTACAAGCGGATATGGAGGCCAAATCCCATATCCGCAACATTGCACCCTTCTCTACCCTCGGGGCGGCCCGACCCGATAAATTTTTACCTATTTTAGTGTGGCACTCAGATGTAGTTCCCTCTACTATTAACTCTACCCTAAGTGCGACAGTTTTACAGATATTCACAAATGAGTAAATATGTCCCCCTGCGACGTTGCACCCTTCTCCTCACAGAAACACACCCACAGGATAACCGAATCACGGAAAGAATTCGCAAACTAAACATACAGCCGGTAGGGAGCATTATTTACAAGACTACGCTGATATTTACACTACGATCCAGGACCTGTTTTTGGAGGAACACATGCAGATGTTATGCATAGAGAGAGCACGCATGCCAGCATCGATACACCAACCCACGAGTGCTCTGTGGCCTTACGGCCTTTAATAATGTGCAGAGCACCCCTTCCAAGCACCAAAAGCACCACCCCAAGCACCAATCGGTGCAGTCACCATTGTTCATTAAAATAAAAACAACAACCCCTAACCCTGCAGGTGTCTCTTGCTCTTCGTGTGGTGCACTTGGCCTTCTTGCTTCCCTAGAACTAAAGAAAGGCGCCAACCGCGTCCATTTCTTTATTGTGGCCGTCAAGGGGGCCAACTATTAGTGGTTCACCTGTTTGGCATAGGTGCCACGTTGACCCAGAGGTCCATCAATGGGTGGTGCTTGGCCGCAAAAGAACTGCGGTCCATTGTGGGTGGCCACCAAAATTGCAGTCCATATGGTGTATCGATCCAGGCAGCAAGCAGCGAAAGTGCAGGCCCACAACTGCGGAGCCAGCACCTCTCTCTCCTCTCTCTCTGCCCCAAAGCCAGATCCTCGGAGGTGGGAGACAAAAGAAGAAAACAAGTGAGTAAGGTGGTAAGGGCGCAAAAGTGCACGCAATGTAAGGTAATGCACACTGGGGGCACATGGGAACCAGGTGAGACAGGTACGTTCCTATCGTACGCCCCCCCCCCCCCCCCACCAGGTAACCTACATGGCCCCTCCCTTACCCCTTACTGCATCCACAAAACACAACACTACCCATAAACATCTACTTTACCAATCAACAAACGTCCCTACTGTCTTCCCCGTTCCTTCCATAAACCAAATTCGTCTTCTCTCCCTCCTAACCAATCAAATTTGCCATTTTCAACTCTCATCAAAATTTGCCATCTCCAACTCAACATCATAATTTGCCATCACCAATTCATCATCAGTCCCTCCTAGGGAGGGAGAGATGGAATCACCCCAATGTCTCATCCACGTCGTGATGCGTCTCACAAATCCACACAGCAATTCTCCTTCCTGCAACACAAACAAAGAAAACACAGGTGTGGAGTCATCATCATCACCTCAGGTAAGTGGCTGCGTATGGTGCGACAGGTTCATCAATCCTAACTATTTCCTAAATGACTTTAACAACTTTACATTACCCGGGGTCTTTCCCTGCCAATCCATTGGCCAACTTACACTATGGGTTCTAAAAACCAATTCCCATTGACCAACTTGTGGTGCTTTTCAATTTGGGGTCTCACTCCCCCGATTCATCTCCCGGTGCCCTCGCACAATTTCTGGGCTGTGGCGTGTACCTCTCCCAGCGGGTCTACCCACCTGCACACCTCCACCACTGCAGTTGCCTCCGAGCTTACCTGCTCCTTACCCTAACCTAACTACCTGGGGAAGGCCCTCTGGCGCTCTCCCCACTCGGTGCCCTCTCTGGCACTGGGCTACCCGGGTCCGTCCTCCGGATCCTCGGGCCCCACTGACACTAACGGCTCCCAGAGCCCACCTGCGGCCTCACCTGGCCGACATCCTCACAGTGGTGGAGTGCCCAACCAACTACACACACTAACAGGCTACACGCCCAGCCATTTCCACAACACTAATGCACCCATCCACAATACCATTCTGCAACCGCACCACAAATGCCAATATCCAACCACAATTTACCTATACCCTCTACCTAACACTTACACTACCCGCCCCGGGTACTCGTGAAAGGGGTCCACTCTTCCCCCATCCACACCTTCGCACCATGCACACCACTCCGTACCACTTACTCCAACTCTCTCCACACACCTGCACTTGCACACCTGTGCTCTCACACCTGGTGCCACCTGCACCCTTCTCTCCCCAAGCGCATTCGCGCTGATCCACAACACTCACTACTCATACACTGCTCCACACACCTGTCCAGCTCTCACACAGCATCATCTCAGCTAACTACTCCCCTCTGAAACTTGCGCTTCCCAGTCGTCCCTTTAAACTATTGCGCTCCCTCGTCATTATAATCCACACTAATCTACCTGCGTCCCCACTACAGGTATCAGTCACTAACTAACCTTAACGTCACCTAATGTCATCTTCTAGGGCCCTATCAATATCCTAACCCACCCGGGCTAGTTTTCACTGCCATACACCCCATAAACTATTGCTCCTTTGCCCCCTATATGGGAAGGGTGGCAAGGATGCCACCCTTACCCACCGGGCCCATCGCTCCTTTATCCCCCAGTCCTCTGGCACTAATAAGCCCCCCTTATTCAGAGGTACTGGGTCCCGCCTCGGCATCTAAAGCCGAGGCAATCCACGGGGGCGCCTGCTCGCCGGTGTAAGGCCT
The DNA here is from genome assembly GCF_964187855.1 of Myxine glutinosa. NCBI lineage: Eukaryota > Metazoa > Chordata > Myxini > Myxiniformes > Myxinidae > Myxine > Myxine glutinosa. Next base: position 167,786,170 of record NC_136264.1, read on the forward strand.
TATCCGGTCGGCGTGGACGATCCGAGGGAGGGCTCGTGGCCCCATTTTGATCTTAATGACCACGTCACAGATTTGCGACAGGACGACTCCTGGGCCTTGCCAGGGGGAGGTGAGCTTTGGGCACCTTCCCTTCCGCCTCCGGGGATTAAAGAACCAAATCTTCATCCCCGGAGCGTATTGACTCCCCTGGCTCCGGTCGTCGTACCTGCGCTTCATCTTTTCCCCCGCCAGATGGAGTTGGCGGCGGGCGAAGGCATGGACTAGCTCCATGCCTTCCTCTAGGTGACGTGCGTACTCCTCCCTCGGCGGGTTAACCACTGTGTCTGGCACGGGACCGCATAGCAAGTCGGCGGGAGCCCGTAACTCCCGCCCATACATAAGCAACGCTGGACTGCATGCGGTGGCCCCGTGCTGGCTGGTTCGGTAGGCCATGAGCAAATAAGGGAGATGTTCGTCCCAGTCATCCTGACGGGTGGCGGTGAACAGTGCCAGTTGTTGGATTAGAGTTCGGTTGAATCTTTCCACCATCCCGTCAGATTGAGGTCTTAAAGGCGTTGTTCTGGTTTTCCGAATTGACAGGAGACTGCACACATCTTTTAGCAATTTGCTCTCAAAATTTCGTCCCTGGTCGGTGTGCAACTCCTGTGGAATCCCATGCCGACACACAAATCCTTCCACGAAGGCCTGCGCTACCACCCCTGCTTCTTGGTTGGGGAGGGCGTAGGCCTCCGGCCACTTGGTGAAGTAGTCCATCACAACGAGGATGTACTTATTACCTAGGCGGGTGCGGGGTAGTGGGCCTAGGATATCCATGGCCACCCGCTCTAGGGGGGCCCCCACCTGGTGTAATTGAAGGGGGGCCCTCATCCTCCGTGCTGGTCCCTTTTTGGCAGTACAGGCGTCGCATCTCCGACACCAGTCCTGTATGTCGCGCCCCATATTCACCCAATAGAACCTCCGGCGGACCCGAGATATTGTCTTTGTCCTGCCCAAATGGCCGCCGGAGCGGGTACCATGCACCTGTTGCAATATGACGTTCTTGAATTTGTCAGGGACTATCACCAGCCAGGAAGTTTTATCAGAGGGAACCTCCACCCACTTGCGATACAAGATGTTATCCTTCAATTCCAGGGTTTTCCACTGAGCCCAATACGCCTTGGTCTGTGCCCCGAGGGGGGTGACCTCTTCCCCCTTTGGTCTTTGCCCCAATTTGACCCAATTGAACACTGGCCCCAGGACAGGATCCTCCTGCTGGGCCGTGCTCCATGCCAAAGTTCCGAATTCCTCATCTGCGGTTAGTGGCAAAATTGGCCCTCTCACCCGGGTTGCCCGGACAACGAGGGTCGGGTCCGAATCGCCCAATTGTTCCCTCTCCTCGTGTCTCGCACAAAATTTGCAGTTTTCCCCCAGACAAGGGCGCCGAGAGAGTGCGTCCGCATTACCATGGGCCTTCCCGGCCCTATGGGCCACATCAAAATCGTACTGCTGCAACTTTTCCAACCACCTTGCAATTTGGCCCTCTGGTTCCTTGAACCGAAGGAGCCATTGCAAGGAGGAATGGTCAGTTCTAACCAAAAATTTCCGCCCGTACAAGTACGGGTGGAAATGGTTCATGGCAGCCAGCATAGCCAATAACTCTTTGCGAGTGACGCAATAATTTCTCTCGGGCCTACTTAAGGCCCGACTATAATAACCAATCACTCTCTCCACGCCCTCCTGTGTCTGAGACAAAACTGCGCCCAATCCTTCCTGGCTCGCATCCGTGTCCAGGGTAAATGCCCCGTTGCTAGTGGGGTAAGCTAGAAGGGGTGCGGATGTTAGACACCCCTTCAATTTTTGGAAGGCCTCGTGGCACTCCCGTGTCCAATTAAATCGCGTCCCCTTCTCCGTAAGCCGGTGGAGGGGACGGGCCAACTCCGCAAATTTCGCCACAAAGCGCCGGTAGTAGGAGCAGAGTCCCAAAAATCCCCGCACCTCTTTGATGGTACGTGGTGCGGGCCACTCCTCTACCGCTTTAATTTTGTCTGGGTCCGTTTTTACCCCCTCGCGGCCGATCACGTGACCTAGATAGGCCACCTCTCTTGCAAACAAAGTGCACTTACTCGGGTTCAGCTTCAACCCTGCCTGTCTGAGGCACCCGAACACCTGGTCCAAATTAGCTACTGCCTGGGGGAACGTTTGGGCATGTACCAGGACGTCATCCAGGTACACCAGGCATGATTGCCATGGCATGCCGCCCAGTACATGCTCCATCAATCTTTCAAAGGTGGCGGGGGCGTTACACAAACCAAACGGCATCACAGTAAACTGATACAGTCCCTTACCTGTGGAAAATGCCGTTTTCTCCTTCCCTGCCCTATCCATCTCCACCTGCCAATACCCACTCTTGAGGTCCAAAGTCGAGAACCAATTTGAGCCCGCAACGGCATCGAGGGTGTCATCAATCCTTGGCAGGGGATATGAGTCCTTGAGTGTCACGTTGTTTAGCTGGCGATAGTCCACGCAGAACCGCGTGGTCCCATCCTTCTTTTTGATCAGCACAACAGGTGACATCCAAGGACTTCCCGAGGGCTCGATCACTCCTGCGTCGAGCATTTTTTCAACCTGCTCGTCAGCTTCCGCCCTCTTGCTCCAAGGGAGCCGTCGGGCGGCCTGACGAATAGGCCGGGCCTCACCGGTGTGGATCTGATGTTTCACCAGGCCCGTACGTCCAATATCCTCGGTGGACAGGGAGAAGAGGTCCAAATGGGACCCAACCAGTTTGTGTAAGGCCTCCCTCTGGGTACCTCCCAACTCTACGCTACTACGATTTACCATCTCGCAAATGGGATCGGGCCAATTCCTACTTCTTATTGAAGGCTCCCCCCGCGGTCGGCTCGGCTGGACGTTCTCGCCCCTCACTGTCGCGACTTCCTCAACTGGGGTGCAGCCAGCTACCCTCGTGCCCCTTACTATAGTGCGTGGTTCTGTACTCATATTTATTACTCGGACGGCCACTACCGGTCCGTCCGTTTTTACAAGGGTGCGGCCCACGATTAAACCCGGTATGGACTGCGCTGCCACCGGTTCGACCAGGCCGCAGGACTCCTGCCACGTTGGGCGAGCTGCCCACCAGGCCGGCACTATCGCCTCGGCCCTTGGGGGGATGGTCACGGCCTCGGAAGCCTCCAGCTCCGCTCTCTCGGCCGTGCTCACTCCCCCTAACGGCAGCTCTTCTACTCCCACCTGCAGGATCCCCCGGCACAAGTCGATTTTACAACCGCTGGCAGTCAACAAATCCAACCCTATTAAACATGGGTCGCACACCTCCGCCACCCAAACATCTATCTCCCTCCTTACCGACCCTAACTTGAGGGTCACAGAACCACGCCCTATGATCGGGGCCGTTACCCCGGTAGCAAGCTGCAAACTATAATTTTGCAGGCGCTGGATCTTATCCCAGCCACCTGCGCTCGAATCAAGGACCACAGGGCTGATGATCGTGGCGCTAGCTCCTGTGTCCACTACGGCGTCTACCCCCACGCCGGCAATTTTGCATCTAATTGTCAGGCTACCGGTTCCAATTTGGCCACAATAAATGACCTGTCGCGTCAATGAGGGCTCTCCTCCATCCTCTGCTGCCGAACACCGCCCTACGTGCCCGACACCTTCTAGTTTCCCGGGGTCTGGCGGGGGGGTGTCTGGGGTCGGCTAACCCGCTCCCCCCTGGGCGGAGTTGAGGACCTCAACCGCCGGGGATCATCCCGGCGCGTGGCTCGACAGTGCCGCGCCAGGTGACCCAGACGGTTGCAAGTATAGCACCTCACCTGGTAAGGTGCTTGTCTCCGGAATTCCAAATTCCCCCCCCTGTAGGTCCGAATTGGATTACCCGCTCGTGGTCCACCGCGGGCCACCTCCGGGGCCGCCTGCCATGGTCCAGGTCCCGCCAGGCGCTGGTCCACCAGCCTCCGGACCATGCCCGCCAGGTCAGGACCCACGTCGGGGGCGGGCCCCCTAAGGGGTCCGCCCTCCATCGGGGGTCCCACCTGGCGGACCGCCATTGCGAGACGCTCGCCCCCCCGGGCCAGGGGCCTCGCTGCTTCCCAACGGGCCGCAGCGTCAGCCGCCTGGCTCAGAGTCTGCGGGCGCCACATGGCGAGCTGTTGCCGGAGCTCAATGTCCGGGAGGGCCTGGATAAAATGGTCCAGCGCCAGGCTTTCCCGGGAATCCGCTGCCATGCTAGCATGTGCGATCCCCACTGCGCGGCGAATGTCGTGGGCAAGTTCCCCGATGGCTTCCTGGGGCTTGCGTTTTCGCAGCGCGAGCTGAGCTTTAACAAGCTCGCTCTGCTGTTCAATGCCGAATCGATTAATTAGGGCGTCGCGGAGGGCTGGCAGGGTGAGAGCACCCGCTGGTAATGCCGTCAGCACCTCCGCCGCCGCGCCGCGCAATGCGGCCACCAGGTGTACTCCACCTTCGTCCTCACCCCAACCGTTGCCCTTACACACACAGTCGAACTGCGCCAGGTACGCGCGTAGATCACTCTTACCCTCATAGGACGCGAGTGGAACCTTATGGCCACCCGAAGGCCGGACCCCGTGCGTCGCTCCTTGCGGGGTTAGCGCGGGGCCGAACCGGCCGGGCCCCCACAGTACATTACCCCCAAGGGGCTCTCGTGCCTCCCCGGTCCCTCCAACAACTACCCCTGTTGGTGTCGATGCATGGGTCACACCTCCGCAACCCGCTACCCATTCCATACCACCACAACCTTGCTCAACCACACCTCGCACCTCTCGTTCCATACCCTCCGGACCAGCCATACACCTCACTCGTGGCCTCTCACGAACATCCGGGTCTATCTCGACCCCCAAGCTTATTAAATCACCTGGCGCATCATACGCACGACCATATTGGTCACCACTTACACCGGGTCCTCTTTCTCTTCGCTTCTCCTCCATCACCTGCGAATCCCTCATCCGGTTAATGAGCACATCATCACGATCCGAACACAGACTTTGGACCAATTCTTTTACTTCCTCCTTTATCTCTTTCTTATCCTCTCTCCGTCGCTTCTTAATTTCGCTCACCCCTTCTTCCACTTCTTCTAATTTCTGCTTCACCTCCATCTCCTCGTGCGCCCCTTTAAGTTCTTCCTCTAACTCCACTTTATTTTTTTCTATGTGCTCCCGCACCTCCCGCTCTTTAACCTCCATCACCTCTACCACTTTGTTCATTTTTTTTCGTCAAGTCCTCATGTACCGTCTGACACTCTTTTTTAATTACCCCTACGTCCTTTTTCATCTCCTTCTGTGTCGATTTTAAACCCTCTATTACCGCTGTGTTCTTCTTTACCTGGTCCCCCAACTCCTTTTGTCCCACTGTCAGTTGCTCTACTCCCAGCGTCAACTCCTCTATACCCCCTTGCCTTGCAATTTTACAGTCCCCTTTCTCACCTCCTTCTCCATGCGCTCCTTACAGTGCCTCACCTCCTCGCGCACTCCTCCGACCTCCTCACTCACACCTCTTCTGATCTCTTCTCCCATCACTTGCATCTCCTGCCCAGATGCCACCCTCATCTGCTCCATTTCCTCCCTGTGAGCATCCAGTTTGGTCTCTACCCCCATTCTGACCCCCTCTATCTGCTGCCCCATTTGTTTAACTTCCCTTTCCGCTTGGTCCCTCATGTCCCTCAATTTGCCTTCCATCCTGTTTTCTAACCCCTCTAACCCCTTTTGCATCCCTTCCATTTGATTCTCTTGAGCGGCCATTCTGTTTTCTACCCCCATTAACCCATTTCTCACCTCTTTTATCCCGTTGTCTAACCCCTCAAAATTATTGTCTAACTTCCCAAATTTCTTGTCTAACTCCTCAAAATTATTGTCTAACTTCCCAAATTTCTTGTCTAACTCCTCAAAATTATTGTCTAACTTCCCAAATTTCTTGTCTAACCCCTCACCGGTACCCCTCGCTTCGTCCCTCATTGCCCCCATTTGGCCCTCTAATCGCTCACTATCAGCCCTCATTCCCACAATTTGGTTTCCCAACAGCTCACCCAATCGCTCAATTTGGCTCCCCATACTCATCTGTACAGCTGCCTGTAGCTGTGCAATGAGGGCCTGCATGTCAATCGGCTGCATGTTAAAGCCCGTTGATACAGCGGGCTCGGCTACCGCGCGCTCTTGCGAGGCGCCATTTTGCGCGCCCGCAACGTCGGGCGCAACGACGCTATTTTGTGCGTCTGCCACCCTCACTGCTTCGCTCTCCTCATGTCCCTCAACTTGGTCCTGGATCGACCCTGCCTCACTCTCCTCTACCGGACCCCAGCCGACTTGGTCTGCCATAGCGCGACTTTCAAAATTCGGGTTTTTATATTTTGTAAAACACAATCAAATTTCGCCGTTATAATTTCGAGCGCGTAAAACGCGCTCCGGATCGAATCCCACTCCTCGACACCAGTTGTTACAAATAGGGGAATATTTACAAGCGGATATGGAGGCCAAATCCCATATCCGCAACATTGCACCCTTCTCTACCCTCGGGGCGTCCCGACCCGATAAATTTTTACCTATTTTAGTGTGGCACTCAGATGTAGTTCCCTCTACTATTAACTCTACCCTGAGTGCGACAGTTTTACAGATATTCACAAATGAGTAAATATGTCCCCCTGCGACGTTGCACCCTTCTCCTCACAGAAACACACCCACAGGGTAACCGAATCACGGAAAGAATTCGCAAACTAAACATACAGCCGGTAGGGAGCATTATTTACACAAGACTACGCTGATATTTACACTACGATCCAGGACCTGTTTTTGGAGGAACACATGCAGATGTTATGCATAGAGAGAGCACGCATGCCAGCATCGATACACCAACCCACGAGTGCTCTGTGGCCTTACGGCCTTTAATAATGTGCAGAGCACCCCTTCCAAGCACCAAAAGCACCACCCCATCACACAGTCAGCACCATCCGGTGCACCAATAAAATGTTTAATGATCATGGTGTGGTGTCGCAGCCGGCCGATGTTCTGCCGCTGGTCTTGCCTTCGTGTGGTGCACTTGGCCTTTGTACTTCTTTCAAAAATAAAGAAAGGCGCCAACCGCGTCCATTTCTTTATTGTGGCCGTCAGGGGGCCAACTATAAGTGGTTCACCTGTATGGCATAGGTGCCACGTTGACCCATAGGTCCATCCACGGGTGGTGCTTGGCCGCAAAAGAACTGCGGGCCATTGTGGGTGGCCACCAAAATTGCGGTCCATATGGTGTATCGATCCAGGCAGCAAGCAGCGAAAGTGCAGGCCCACAACTGCGGAGCCAGCACCTCTCTCTCCTCTCTCTCTGCCCCAAAGCCAGATCCTCGGAGGTGGGAGACAAAAGAAGAAGACAAGTGAGTAAGGTGGTAAGGGCGCAAAAGTGCACGCAACATTAGGTAATGCACACTAGGGGCACATGGGAACCAGGTGAGACAGGTACGTTCCTACCGTACGCCCCCCCCCCCCCACCAGGTAACCTACATGGCCCCTCCCTTACCCCTTACTGTATCCACAAAACACAACACTACCCATAAACATCTACTTTACAAATCAACAAACGTCCCTACTGTCTTCCCCGTTCCTCCCATAAACCAAATTTGTCTTCTCTCCCTCCTAACCAATCAAATTTGCCATTTTCAACTCTCATCAAAATTTGCCATCTCCAACTCAACATCATAATTTGCTATCACCAATTCATCATCAGTCCCTCCTATGGAGGGAGAGATGGAATCACCCCAATGTCTCATCCACGTCGTGATGCGTCTCACCAATCCACACAGCAATTCTTATTTCCTGCACACAGAACAAAGAAAACACAGGTGTGGAGTCATCATCATCACCACAGGTAAGTGGCTGCGTATGGTGCGACAGGTTCATCAATCCTAACTATTTCCTAAATGACTTTAACAACTTTACATTACCCGGGGTCTTTCTCCGGCCAAACCATTGGCCCTCTTACACTATGGGTTCTAAAAACCAATTCCCATTGACCCAACTGTGGTGCTTTTCAATTTGGGGTCTCACTCCCCCGATTCATCTCCCGGTGCCCTCGCACAATTTCTGGGCCGCGACGTGTACCTCTCCCAGCGGGTCTACCCACCTGCACACCCCCACCACTGCAGTTGCCTCCGAGCTTACCTGCTCCTTACCCTAACCTAACTACCTGGGGAAGGCCCTCTGGCGCTCTCCCCACTCGGTGCCCTCTCTGGCACTGGGCTGCCCGATCCACACCCGGGATCCTCAGGCACCCTCAGGCACCCACTCACAACTACCGGCTCCCAGAGCCCACCTGCGGCCTCACCTGGCCGACATCCTCACAGTGGTGGAGTGCCCAACCAACTACACACACTAACAGGCTACACGCCCAGCCATTTCCACAACACTAATGCACCCATCCACAATACCATTCTGCAACCGCACCACAAATGCCAATATCCACCCACAATTTACCTATACCCTCTACCTAACACTTACACTACCCGCCCCGGGTACTCGTGAAAGGGGTCCACTCTTCCCCCATCCACACCTTCGCACCATGCACACCACTCCGTACCACTTACTCCAACTCTCTCCACACACCTGTACTTGCACACCTGTGCTCTCACACCTGGTGCCGCCTGCACCCTTCTCTCCCCAAGCGCATTCGCGCTGATCCACACACTCACTACTCACACACTGCTCCACACACCTGTCCAGTTGCACACCTGTGCAATCACACCTGTTCAATTCTCACACAGCATCATCTCATCTAACTACTCCCCTCTGAAACTTGCGCTTCCCAGTCGTCCCTTTAAACTATTGCGCTCCCTCGTCATTATCATCCATACTAATCTACCTGCGTCCCCACTACAGGTATCAGTCACTAACTAACCTTAACGTTACCTAATGTCATCTTCGCTAGATCCCTACACACAATATAACCTAACCCACCCGGGCTAGTTTTCACTGCCATACACCCCATAAGCTATTGCGCATTTGCCCCACTCTGTGAGGGATGACAGAGTTGCCATCCCACCACATCGGGCATCTCCCACTACCAATTTTGCACATCAAATTTCAACAAATCAAAAATTTGCCAATCACTACTCATCATCTGCCAATCACTACTGCCAATCCTTTGCCAATCATCAAATTTTGTTTGTTTCTAATTTTGGGGCCAAAACACTAACCTCATCACCCAGTCTACTCACTACTGCCTCTCGGTGCGCCCATTCCCGTCCAAAGCCCGGCTTCGTAAAGCCGAGCAATGAATGCGGGTTGTTCCGTGCCAGCGGCTGGATGCGTCCGGCATTCGGTGCAGGGACGGGGGCTTACCCGTGCCGAGATCCCACGCACCATCTCGGCACGGAGCCATCCAATGTCCCGCTCTCGACCTGCCGGCACGTCTCACCAAAAAGTGGTCGCCATGACGACCCTTTCTATTGGGCTGCCAGCTCCGCCTAGTGGAGCACGGACGCGGCCGTTCAAAGCGAGGCCCGGCACGCACCGAGGGCCCGATTCGGCTAAAAGTCGACCTAACCGCTGCTCCGTTTAACGTCGATGCTTCACCTGCATGCTTACACCCCGCAGCCCGTTCCTTGCTCACACATCCAGCCGTTCCCATGCTCCTCGTACCTTTCCTTACACACTCAGGTACCCTCATTCCACTCACAGCCTTGGTCACACACCTGACCACCGAACACTTTGGCACACATTCGTTGGTCGCACACCTCACCAACACACCTCTTCGCGCCCCCTCCTCGGTCACCTCCTCTGTGACAATCACAGGTGTGCTCTCATTCGCACACCCAACCACGTGCCTCACTACCAATTCCAGCGTGCATTCCCACTCACGCTCTACCATTCCAGGTGTGCATCCTCGCTCACCTGTCACAACCAACTCACGCTCCTTGTCACTCTCACTACTCTCACCTCCACTCTTGACAACGCACTCACCCTTACTCATGCACCCGTCCGTTACACACCTCTCTCGCGCACACTCTTGCGCACACTCTCCCGTCACACCCTCTGTAACACTCACCACAGGCGTGCATTCTTCCTTGCCTTTGACAGCGCACTCTTTCCCCATGCACCTGTCCGTCACACACCTTTCTCGCTCACACTCCTGCGCACACTCTCCCGTCACACCCTCTGTAACACTTACCACACCGCGCTTCCATGTGCTCCCTCGCACACGCGCTACGACCGACTCACTCTCGCCAGCACCCTCACTCCTTGGCACGCACTTTTTCCTCACACACCCCAGAGTCGGACTTTCTCGCACACCTCCTTTTTCGCACACCAGACCTGTCGCACACTTCACCAAAGGCCTCTCACGAACACCCGGGTCCATCTCGACCCCCAAGCTCCTTAAATCCCCTGGCACATCATACGCACGACCATATTGGTCACCACTTACACCGGGTCCTCTTCCTCTTCGCTTCTCCTCCACCACCTGCGAATCCCTCATCCGGTTAATGAGCACATCATCACGATCCGAACACAGACTTCGGACCAATTCTTTTATCTCCTCTTTTATCTCTTTCTTATCCCCTCTCCGTCGCTTCTTAATTTCGCTCACCCCTTCTTCCACTTCTTCTAATTTCTGCTTCACCTCCTTTATTCCCCGGTACGTCTCCTCAAGCTCATCCTCCAAGGCTACCTTGACCGTTTCCATGTGCGTCCTCACCTGCCGGTCCTTCGTCTCCATTACCTCTATCACCTCGTCCAACCTCGTTGTCAGTCCCTCACGTACCATCTGACATTCCCTCTTTGTCGCTATCAAGTCATCTTTTAGTTCTTTCTGTGTCGCCTTTAACCCTCCTAATACCGCAGTGTTCCTTTGAACCTGCTCCGTTAGTCCTTTTTGTCCCTCCGTCAGCTGTTCCACCTCCTGCGTCAGGTCCTCTATGCCCCCTTGCAATTTTACAGTCCCCTTTCTCACCTCCTTCTCCATGCGCTCCTTACAGTGCCTCACCTCCTCGCGCACTCCTCCGACCTCCTCACTCACACCTCTTCTGATATCCTCTCCCATCACTTGCATCTCCTGCCCAGATGCCACCCTCATCTGCTCCATTTCCTCCCTGTGAGCATCCAGTTTGGTTTCTACCCCCATTCTGACCCCCTCTATCTGCTGCCCCATTTGTTTAACTTCCCTTTCCGCTTGGTCCCTCATGTCCCTCAATTTGCCTTCCATCCTGTTTTCTAACCCCTCTAACCCCTTTTGCATCCCTTCCATTTGATTCTCTTGAGCGGCCATTCTGTTTTCTACCCCCATTAACCCATTTTTCACCTCTTTTATTCCGTTGTCTAACCCCTCACCGGTACCCCTCGCTTCGTCCCTCATTGCCCCCATTTGGCCCTCTAATCGCTCACTATCAGCCCTCATTCCCACAATTTGGTTTCCCAACCGCTCACCCAATCGCTCAATTTGGCTCCCCATACTCATCTGTACAGCTGCCTGTAGCTGCGCAATGAGGGCCTGCATGTCAATCGGCTGCATGTTAAAGCCCGTTGATACAGCGGGCTCGGCTACCGCGCGCTCTTGCGAGGCGCCATTTTGCGCGCCCGCAACGTCGGGCGCAACTACGCTATTTTGTGCGTCTGCTACCCTCACTGCTTCGCTCTCCTCTTGTCCCTCATTTTGGTCCTGGATCGACCCTGCCTCACTCTCCTCTACCGGACCCCAGCCGACTTGGTCTGCCATAGCGCGACTTTCAAAATTCGGCTTTTTATATTTTGTAAAACACAATCAAATTTCGCCGTTATAATTTCGAGCGCGTAAAACGCGCTCCGGATCGAATCTCACTCCTCGACACCAATTGTTACCCTAATGGTACAATTGGTGTTCCAAAATTTGGGCTAAATGAATTTAGTCCCAGGTCCGAATCCGACACTCCTGACACCAATTGTTACGGACACGACTTAGATGTTATGATGGGCCGAGCGGAATGGCCGCCGTGTTCGCACAAGTTACCCGATTATACTCGAACGTTGGCCGAGTCGCGCTACGCTAGATCAATGAAGGAAAGGACACAACGGCTAGGTTAAATGACACGACACCAGGGGTACAGTTCTCAAGGCCTCCGGAGGAGGTTATATTAGTTCGGAACGTTTAGATTACAGGGATGAGAGAGACAGCATAGAAAGATAGGCACTTAATTACGGTCTTATAGTAGCCCCGACAGACGACAGATAAACGGGACAAGACTGACTCACAAGGGGATTGATGGCAAGGAAAGGCAGGTAGTCGATGGCTCAAGGTGCACTCTTGGCTCAGGGACAGGATACAGTACGGTCCAGTAGATGCAGGGAGGTGTCACAGCGCTCGGAGGTGGCGACTGGTCCTTTCCACTTCAAGCTCGGGGCGCATCTCTCTTTACGTCCGGTAAGTGGCTGCGTATATCCGGCGGGGAGTCACACGCCCTCGGCTCGTTAGCTCCGCCCCAGATGGAATCGGCCCGTTGCTTCTCATTGGGTGCGGGGGGGTTACCGGGCTCCGCCCTTGACGAGGAGCTGACAGCCAGCCCCTTCGTGGTAACCCCGTGGGCGCACATGGCAATGGCGGCTAACCAAGCCGGTGTGAGGACGCACACTCCCCGCACCGCGGCCGCGCCACCCCCGCTGTGGTTGTAGTTGTTGTTGTTGTTATTGGTGTTATAGTTGGTTGTTATACCAACTTGTTATACCAACCAATCCGCAACAATATATCTATATATATAAAGTAGAGTTGGCCTCTGTGTCTGTATCCTGATCTATCTACGATCTCTAAGATCTCGAGAACCCGTGGACGGATTTGCGAGCGGAAAGTACTGTTCGACTCGGGATGGTCCCAGGAATGTCACGGAGACATAAACATTTAAAAAATTTCGGGTTTTAAAATTAGCGTATTATTAGCACTAGCAGAAGAGAGAGGGATTCGAAGGGAGGGAGCGCAGCGCTTCTAGCGCTTCTGACTACAGCACACCTTAAAATTAAAAAAACTTCGGGTTTTAAAATTAGTGTGTTACGCGTAATTAGCGCTAGCAGAAGAGGGAGGGAATCTAAGGGAGGGAGCGCAGTGCTCCCTCCAGCGCTTCTGTTAGCGTAATTAGCGTATTTCGGAACGTTAATTTTTCAACTTCATTATTCGGAATCAGTACGTCCCAGAGAACCTTCGTAACGTTACTTTTTCAACTTCATCCGATTGACATGGGACCAACGGCATGTGACAAAGAGTGAAACATACAGGCTACATTTATTTGACGACAATGAGTTCCGACTTCCGACCTCGGTGGGATGACAGGCTGAGTCAACCCCCCTGGTGTGAAGGGGGGAGGAGGAGGGGGAGGGGGAAGAGAAGGGGAGGGGAACGAGGGGGAAGGGGATGGGAGGGGGGGAGGGGGGAGGGGGGAAGGGGGGAGGGGGGAGGGGGAGGAAGGGGGAGGGGAGGGGGGGGAGGGGGAAAGGGGGGGGAGGGGGAGGGGAGGGGCCCTTCTTCCCCTGGGCACCCCCGCACCCTTCCCTCCCCCCTTCCCCTCCCCCCCTTCACCCCCCTTCCCCCTCCCCCCCCATTCCCCTCCCCTCCTCTTCCCCCTCCCCTCCTCCTCCCCCGCTTCCCCCCTCCCCCCTCCCCCCCGTTCCCCTCCCCTCCGTTCCCCTCCCCTCCTCTTCCCCCTCCCCTCCTCCTCCCACTCCCGTGCAAAGCCGGGTACCTCTGCTAGTATATATATATATATATATATATATATATATATATATATATATATATATATATATATATATATATATATATATATATATATATATATATATATATATATATATAAATAAAATTGCTATACCACACCTCTGTTCCCCCAATTTCCTTTGTCATATGCTCCACCAATACCCCTCGCATGATGTTGTTGTACACCGCTTCTTTCCGATGCCATCTCCAGGCGCTGCATACTGTCATTGCCGGGCACCGAAGGGGGCTCGGCAATGACGCACGCTGAAAGGGAGTACTCAGTTTTTATTCTGGTTGTTTGTTTGTTTTCTTGTTGTACACCGCACCTTTCCTATGCCATCTCCAGGCGCTGCATAACGTCATTGTCGGGCACCGAATGGGGCTCGGCAGTGACGCACGCTGAAAGGGAGTACTCAGTTTTCACTCTGGTTGTTTTCTTTCTTGATTTCTTTCTTGTTTGTTTGTTAGGCCCCTACCGGTGTACACCGGAGGGGACTATAGGTTTGCACGCCGTCCCTCCGTCTGTCCGTCTGTCAGGCTGTCAGTCCGGCACGCAAAGAACATTTTTTCTAAACTCTTAATGCTAATGTTTTCAAACTTGGTACATGGTTTCCTCATGATAAGTTACAGATCAAGTTCGAACTTCATGACGTTTCAATCATTTATGACAAAGTTGTGGCACTTTGTTTATTCTAGAGCTCTCCTCAAGCCGCACGGCGTGCCCTCAGCCTCGTCTCGCGAACGTCAAAAGCGCGACACAGGGCGTGCTTTCGGGAGGGGCGGAGCCAAGCCGAGCAACATATATACAGTATATACACATCGATCATTGATAGTGAACTGGAAAATATAATAAATTACTGATATTTAGCGACTCGAAAGGTTCTTTATCGACGACGTATTTTCTCGTGCTGCTGACCTGTCTGCAAGGTGTATAAATCGAAGTCTCGAGTGCGAATCACAGGTGAGCCCATCCGGAGGTAATTAGTGATTGGGAACGATTCAGAACCTGTGGGTAAATAACCCTTGGTAATTTCCCCAACAGTTTTACGGACGACAGACTGCCGGTATAGGACATGTTATTGCAGCGCAATACTCAGAATGGTTGTTTGTCCAGGCGATATCTCAGCCATCCTTAGAGCTAGGAAGCTGAAATTTCGGCACAATAGTGAGCAAGTACTTTGTCAAAAACGTTAATTTTTGTTTTTTGATTAATTAATTGATGAGTTAATTATTAGAGATTAATTAAGTACTGTTATGTCTGGGGGTAGTGATATGTCGAGCCAGATAGATCTGTGTAGGTAACGTGGTTCCTCTGTCGCAGTAAGGAATCTACCCTGTAATTTTCATGTGTAGGCGTTGTCGGGTAAGAGTATACTTGTGAGCATACCAGGATGTTTGAGTGATAAGTAGCGTAGGGATTAAAGAGTAGCACCCCTATGTGTCACACCTGGTAGCTAAACCTTTGTCCTTTATGGCAATGCACACCAACATAGACATGTAGTTAGGTCCCTAGTGCAACATTAAATAAATCCCTTCCCTGACATGACTTTGAAAGAGGAACAGGCAAGGAAACCAGGCTGGGGCACCGCCAATGATGGCCGCCGCCAATTACACCTCCGACAGGCCTAGCCACATCGAGTGCCACGCGCTATGACCACGGAACAGGGAACGAGTGCAGGGTCGGCGCGGTAGGCAAGGACCTCCAGTCGGCGATTCGGTGGAGGGCACTGATTGGGTGGCGTGCCAGGGCTGACGTCACCACCGCAGGAAGGTTATTTAATGGTGCGCCGAAGGACATTTTCGCCCCTTGTGTCTCTTGCTCTCTTGCGGCTCCTGCTCTCTTGTGGCTCTTGCGGTTCGTGCTCTGGCAGATTCCAGACCCGAGTTGAGAGATTCCTGGCCCTGGCTGTCTCGGTGCGATCTCGAGTGGAGAGAGTCCTGTCCCTGGTTGAGTTGGCTTGAGAGTTGGCTTATCGATCGTGTGTGAAGATCGACCTCGTGGTGCTTGGAGCGGTGCTTGTGCTTGGAGCGGTGCTCGGTGCTGTGGTGCTGGAGCGAGGGACCTCGTGGGTGCATCGGGGCCGAACGGAGCCGTGTTCCACGCCGGAGATTGAAGACGAGGGACAGATAAGGCTAATCCCCATTACATTTTACACGACGAGACAATTATTTTCCTTTAATCTATTCCTGTGTCTGTATTTGACGTCGGTGTGTGGGAACCCAATCTAGGAACTTTATTTATTACCGGCGCGTTCTTTTCCTGTCCTTGCCTTTTTACCTTAATAAACCTTTGTATTATTTTCCCTTCCCATTCAAAATCTTGGTTGTTCGCTTGAATTAATTTTCCCTGCAGGATAGAAGCTGCCGTGGGTTCGCTGAAGGTAAGCGTTTGCCGCAGCCTTCCATTTTCCTTCATCCTCCCGCGTTTTATAGCCGAATCCGTATTTGGTTGTTGAATATTCGGAATTCGGAAAATTCGGAATCCTCCGAATAAATCCGTTCAGGCCTATCCGCGACCTTCTGGTGTTAACCGGAGTCGCACGACAACTGGTAGTCAGTAGTGGGATTGAACCCTAAAAAAAATTGGTGTCGTAAAATTGGTGTAAAAAAAATAAGAATTTGAACGCAAAATTTTTTAGTCGGAGGCGATAAATTTGTATCGTCGATTGGACTATGACTGCGCGTCATTAAATTTAATTTTATTCCGGTTGGAAAAGCCGCGCAGGAAAGCGACCTCCTTTACGGAGGAGGGGTGAGCTGTATGGAAAGAAGAATGGAAGATGCGGGAAGTCTTGGGGGTGAGTAGGAAAGTAGTGGGGGTAGAGGGTAGTGATGGAGCTTCCCCCGCTGCTAGCAAGGCGGCCCGATGGATTTACAGGCCTTAATGCAAATTATGGCACGATTGGAAAACAAAATGGATGCCCAAAAGGACGAAATGAGGGAGAACAGTGAGCGAGCTAGTAAAGAAATGAAGGACAATATGAAGGTTCAGGCGTCAGGAAGGGCATCCGGCCATAAAAACATTGCCTCAAACAGGGAACCATGATTATCATAGGGCCCGCAAGGCTAACCCCCGCTCTAGCGGGGAAAATGGCCTTAAAACGATCATTCATTCATTCATTCAGAGTGAGCGAATGGGTGAGCGATTGGAAAATCAAATTGGTGGATTGAAAAATGATATGGGAGAAATGAAAAGTGGATTGGAAAACAACATGAATGCTCAGGGTGAGCGGTTGGAAGGAAAAATTGAAGGATTGAATAACAAAATGGAGTCTCAGGGGAATGAATGTAGGGAAGGAATAAAGGGAATGAGTGATCGATTGGAGGGACACATTGAAGGAATGGGAAATATAATTGATGAATGTACGAATAAATTGAGGGAAGGACGAACGAATGGTGCTAATGGGGCACAGGAGAAACCAAAGGTGGCAGAAATTCAATCTGAAAGGGGGGAAGGAAAATTGGGGATTGTGCCGGGAACGGCATGTGAATAGGTGAAAGGGGAATGCCAACAGGTGAGCGTGGAGTGCCCACAGGGAATGGGAAAGGAAATTTGGAATAAAACCACCGTTTAGAGGCCATTTTTCCCCGCAAAGCGGGGGTTGGCCTTTTCGGGGACCGTGGTAGTTGTTGTTTTTTGGTCCCCTTTTTGAAGCAATGTTTTACGGCCGGATGCCCTTCCTGACGCCAACCCTTTTTGCCGCCTTCAACGACAAACAGGGAATTACCAGTGAACTGGTACTCAATTAGCCGACCTCGGAAGGATGACAGGCTGAGTCAACCCCCCTGGCATTAATTCGGCGATCGACCGAGATTCGAACCCAGGATCCTAGGATCCTAAGCCGGCACCCTAGCCGCTAGCCCAACACCAGGGACCCACCAGGGAAAGGAAATTTGGAATGTGGAGAATTAAATGGTAATGGACGATGTTTCACACCTGCTGGCCTGGAGGTTTATCCGGACCGGGTGGATTCCCGAACACATCAACCGGGGATGAATTCGGAATTGTGCACCAGGGCGGTGGTTCAGAGCAAGAGGGGGTAACATTATTGGGGGTCCGGGTAATGGAGCCGGACCGGGTATTTATTGGGGAGGGCCTATCGGGGCCAGAAATGATTGGTGATGGGGATGAGGATGATGTGATTCAGCGGCTGGGGACCTGGGACAGTGCCATGGAGACGAGGTTGACCGGGCCCAAAGGAGTCTGGGGGATGAGGTGAGTTGGTCCGAGGAGGTGGTTGAGGTGACCAAGGGGACCCTCACCACGAACACAAATTGGGTGCAAGAGGCTCCAAAATTGAACAACCAGTTGGGGGGAGTGTGTTGGCTCCGGGCTGGATTTGGACATTGGAGGACCGGGAGATCGGGCCTCTGAAGATTTGGTCCCCGTAGGGAATTTGGAACAGCTGCAGGGAGGGGCAGAACAACCTGGGGTTGTTACCTGCAGCTGCGGTTTGGCAGTGGAAATGAAAATTTTAAAAAGAAAATTTAAAGTTAAAATCAAATGGGAATTGGATTTGGAGCAGCCATGGTTGGAGTTGATCCCCGGGCTGTGGAATGTGGACGAGGGGAGGTCATTGGGGATGGCCTCGGGGAAAAGTTACCCCTTTGAAAATTTGGTAATGCCAGCCAGCTGGGGGGCTGTGCTGGCGAGATTTGGACGTGGGGTCCAGCCATGGGTGGCATGGTACGACCTGGGGCCCATGGGGGGGTCTGGTGGAGTGTGGTGTCCCTTGTCCGTCGGGGCACCGTCCGGGCGTGTGGCTCAGGCCGACAGGGTCACCGGACCCTGGTGGGGGTTAAGACCTCCAGGGGGGTCCGAGGTGGTTTCTCAAGCCTGGGATGGCAATTATTGAGGACCACTAGGGGGAGGTGTTGTGGGTCGCGCTTTGGTGGTGGCACTGCGAACGGCCAACTCGGGCCTGATGTAGTGACCACCCGAGCATGCGGCCTGACACCCTCCTCCTGAGACGCTGGGACAGCCAGCATGTGGTGACCTGCCATGCTGTGCTGGGCTATGGACGTGGGTCGAACCGCATGGACAGGAATGAGACAGCCCACCGGACAACCATTGGGGCATCTGTGAAACGTGATGGTGTGAGAGTGACCTTCCACAGATGTTCCGTTATGATTTATGGACTCTCGGTTTGGGAAGAGAGCCATGGGTTTGATGAATGGGAGTTGTAAAGAGCCGAGCATATGGGCCATGCTCGGCTGGCATGTGTATGGCAAAGCATCTTTCTTTGGTGAAATGAGTGAATGTGAAAAATGTTTGGCATGGGTAATCTGTGGGTTAGATGCAAATTTAAGGGTGGATTTTGAAATGTCATGGTGGTCACTGCACAGTGACACCATTATTGATCCAGGTGTTAGACCAAAGTGTTGGAGGCTGTGATAAAATTGATAGATTAGCAAGCCACAGCCTTCAACTGGTTGCGGGGGCGACTGCGTCAATATTTGGGACGCGGGATCATGGGGATGCAGTTGTGTGGTCTGGGGGTCAACGTGGTGCTGTGGGTGTCCGAGGTGTGTGGACCATGTCTTCTGGGTGGATCTCCTGGTGGAGCATGGCTGTCGACTGGACCTTGGTGTGGTCAAGTGTGGGTGGGCACTGGGGGGGCTGCAGTTCTGTGGACTGGGGGATGAGGGCGGCGTAGGTGACATGAGGGGAATGCCACGCACTGCGACCGTCTCCCCCAGGGCCGAGGTTGTGTGTGTGGTTGTGTTTGTTGTGGCAGTCGGTGCTCACCACATTGGCCAGCTGGGGCTGGTGCAGCCGTGTTCCTCGCAGGGGGGCCGAAGGATGGATGGTGGGTCGCACCCTTGTGGACACTCATGAGCCATGTTGGCGTTTTGACTGCTCACCTTGTCCCGATGGCCCTTGTACGGTAGAGGTGCAGAGCTGCCGTGGCCACAGGTAGTTGTTTAGAACGATTCACCGTTGGATGCGGATCCACATACCTGCCAGTGTAGTGGGGACAAAAGAGAAATTTGGAAAATTTGATTGGCCCAATGATAAATTTTGGGATTTTGAAGGGTGGATGGCACATTTGGACCCGACCAACCTGCAATTACCTGCACATCAAGGTAAAGGTAAGGAACTGATGTGTACTGTCCCAGGCTCCAGGACTTGCTATGCAAATTGGGGACATGTAATTTGGAGTTGGGAGGCGGGTGAGAGTGTTGACATTGTCGGTGAGGGGATGGAATGGGGGCCACACAGTGTCTTGTGGGTGGCATATGTTTTTGTGTAGTGGTTGTGTTTCTATGTGGTCGTGAGGTTGGAGAAAATGAGGATGAGTGATGATTATTGGGTGATTATTGTGTGTTGGAAATGGAAATGTATTGGTTCAATGTGAATGGGATTTCACATGAAGCAGGCCATGGCAACTTCTTGTAACATATTTTTGGTGCTTTGGAATGATTTTTGTTTAGTGTAATGATTTTTCGGAATGAGTGAGTGGTTTAGGGTTTTGTGTTGTACGAATGAGGGTGAAAACCATCCGAGCCATGTCACTCACCTGTAACACCTGGACAGGGCCCGCGGAAATTTAGGGGCTCATTGGGGATGACCCCGCAGGTAAGGTTGCGTATTGTGGCATCCACCGGGGGACGCGGTCTGTAGACCGGGGTTGTACACATGTTTGTAAGGTTAAGTTTTGTGGTTAAGTAGATTTTTGCGTGTTGTTTGTTTCCTCCCTCCGCAAGAACGACCTGATTTGAAATGTACATATTTGATTGCATGATGTTAAGGGGAATTAGCATGTTAAGAAGTATAGGTAGGAAGTCAGACTCACTTCCCATAGCCCTCCTGATTTATTTCATAGGTTAATTAAGTGTGAGACAGTAAGTGTTGAGGCTGGTATGGTAGCGCCTGCAGTGAACCTAGCAGGATCTATGGTTCCAGGTGGGGGGGCTGTGTTATGTCTGGGAGTAGTGATATGTAGAGCCAGATAGATCTGTGTAGGTGATGTGCTTCGTCTGTCGCGGTGAGGAATCTACTGTTACGTGCTCCTCCCCAAACCCCGGTCACGGTGTACCTCCGAGCCCCGAAAGGAGTCACGGCAGAAATATGTGTTACTCTGTGTGTCAATGATCAATGGTGAAACCACACCAACCAATTGTTACCAAAAAACAAGTATTGTATTAATTTCACACAAGAATAACAGGACAAGTACAATATTGTTGCGGTTTTTAGAACGTTCACTTGTAAAATAATAATTCTTGTAAATATCCCCCTTTGTAAAGGTTGCACCATAGTTAGGCCATGTACAACAAGTAGGACACCTTAGAAACTTCTCTAGTTATTTCATTAGTCTATGTTTCAGTTAAGGATCTGTTTCCAATAGTTGAATCTGCGTTGTATTAATTAAATAAGAGTACGCCCCAAAGTTCCTTTCAACATCAGTGCGAGTGGTCTTCTATCCCGCAAGCCGCCATAAGCCACGCGGCCGAGTTGGAGAAGAAGGGGGAGGAGCGCCAGGAACGAAGGCGTGGCCCCTCAACGCACCATCAATGGGCGGACCGGTGAGCGCTCGCGACCAATCAGGGCCGAGGCAAGCTCACCGGTGGGCGTTTCCAAAAGGCAGGCGGCTTGATACGCGGGCGGCCAATATAAGCGCTCACGTGGGACTACTTGAGGAGATGAGTCGTGAGGCAGATGTGCCCGGGAGAACGACTTCAGCAGATGAGTAAGTCGGGCCGAAGGAGAGTGACAGTCGAGCTATCAGAGGCAAGTCGAAGAGAGAGAGAGAGAGAGAGGGTCGGTCTGCTACCGCGACAATATTAACCGCGCTGCCTGCCGGGTTTCGCCACGAACTGAAATGTGGACCGGAGTGGAGCGTGAACCTGGAGGCGCACCTCAACGCTGAACCACCTGCCCGAACCTTGACGCCTACCATCGGCCTGGACCCTTCTCTTCCTTCCTACCATCCCTACCACCCCATCCTCTCGTGTAAGTGTGTTTGTTCTGTCCTGGGCGTGTTAATTAAGTGTATAAGGTTTGCCCTGTTTATCTGCTTCTTCTTCTTCACTGTACATTCCCTTTCGTTTCCTCTTTAGTATTGTACATAGTTAATAAACCTGTGTTCTTTCCTTACTTTTGGTTTCCTCTCCATCCGGTCGCTTTAGTCTTTCCCCAATTGAATACCTGTGGCAAGATATAGGAACCGCTCAGAATCGGGTTAGTCATCCGCTAACGGCTCGGACCTCGGATTGCTAAAACCGCTCGGCAATTTCCATCTTGTCCGGGTCCGAGCAGGGAATTATATCCCTGCTTTGCGGAGGGATTGGCAAAGGTATCTGGGAACCCATTGACCAATCACCCTGGCCAATCTCACCCTGCAGAGGAGCGTGTAATTTCCGGGACTGGGGGAAATCGGCCGGTGTAAAAGACAAGGGGATTAACCCCCCCCCCCCCCTTGGTAAGGGGAGCGCCGACCCCCGGATCCGCAACAATATTAATCAATTGTACAACAAATACTATATCATTCCTATGATGGTACCATCAGTTTCTTACTCAATAACTCACTGTGCTCCAAGTGAGCGAAAAGAACATTCCCAAAGTCTGTCCCGGCACCAAGCCAAAGTCTATCCACGCTCCGGTGATCGCAAGAAATATGTCGTATCGAGACCAGAATCCAGTTCGGCTGACAGCCAACGCTGCCAATGAGGCGCAAAGGTGCCCTCAAAAAGCGACTGGGAAATCACACCTTCGGGTATGAACGTTCAACGGCTCCCAAACTGAGAACCACAAATTCCCAATCGAAATCCACGTTACACACGCAAACCAGGCTAACGGCTGGATGTGGTGAAATGGCTGGAGCGATGCGAAAATGCGGGAGCGAGGCAAAATGGCCGATGGGCCCGTACTGGAGGCGTAGCTGCACTCCAACAACGATTCTCTTCGGAATCAACCGCAAAACCCGTCACGCAGGTTTATCTGTCACAGCGATCATGACTCTGTCACAGGAATCCCTTTCCTGGGAAAACCAAAGTTCGCTCGTGACCCACGTTCGCCAGCGTCTCCTCGAGACCTCAAAGCAGCTCTGCTTTTTCTTCCCGACCTCTCTTTCTCCGCTTTTTCCTTCCTCCGCTTCTTCCGGTTCTCTCGATCCGGTTTCCGATTTCTTTTAAAACACTCATTTTTCACCTTTTGCAAACAGTTATCTCCATTTCACTTAAACGATAACAATAATAGTACATGGAACCAAAAATGCTTACAGTGGATGAAAACCACAACGACGGAAGTGACGAATCCGTAACACTCCCCCCCCTCAAGAAAGAAAGTTTGAACATAGTGAAAACTTTCTTTTCATGCAAAAACCCTTTTAACAAACAAAAGTAAAACTCACACCCAAATGATCAATTCACTTGAGCAACAATAATTAATATTCCCCAAAATATAGCAGCAAAACTTCCAAACAACCTACAGGAATTTTCAGTTAGTTCACTCTGGATAAAGCATCAGCAACGACATTGTTCCTGCCCTTTACATGCTCAATTTCCAAGTTGAACTCCTGAAAAGCCAAACTCCATCTCATCAACCTCTGATTTTTATTTTTCATTTTTTTGAATGAAGGTTAAGGGGTTGTGATCAGTGAAGAGTTTTAACTCTGGATTTTCTTGCACCCCGACTACAGGTGAGACAGCCATTTTTTCCACAGGCTTCCTCTCATAATATTTCTTCAGTCGGTTGACATGATACAGCTGCCGCTTTTTCCGTCGGTCGGGAGTTGTCACCACGTAATCTGTTTCATTAACCCTCCTTTCGATTACATAGGGACCAAAATATCGAGCCTGTAGTGGCTGACCTGGAACAGGAAGCAACACTAACACCCGGTCCTCATGACTGAAATTTCTTATCTGAGATTTCTTGTCATGCCTCACTTTCATTTTATCCTGTGTCACTTTCAAGTTTCTTCTCGCAACTTCACAAGCCTTTGCCAATCTGTGCCTAACCGTTGACACATACTCTACCGCTGTTGACTGCGACTCCTCCTGTAGCCACTGTTCTTTCACCAATTTCAATGGCCCTCGAACTGCGTGTCCAAACACAAGTTCAAAAGGACTGAATCCCAATGACTCCTGAACAGATTCCCTTGTAGCAAACAACAATAATAATAATAATAATAATAATGCATTTATTTTATATAGCGCTTTTCAGGAAGCCCAAAGACGCTTTGACAGAGTGCAAAACATAATGCATAGCAAAACATAAAAACAATTGCAAAAAAAGAAGAATCAATAGGGAAATATTCAAAGCACAAAGGAGGGAGAAGGAGAGGAGATAGTCAGGGGTTAGATGCTGTGGGTTAAATGTTGAATGCAGTGTTGAACAGGTGGGTCTTGAGTGATGTTTTGAATGTGGTGAGTGAGGAGGAGTCTCTGATGGTGTGAGGTAGCGAGGTCCAGAGGGTGGGAGCAGCGATGGAGAAGGCCCTGTCCCCCCAGGATCTAAATTTGGTCCGGATGGGGGGGGGGGTCAGGAGGTTGGTACCAGCAGAGCGGAGGTTGCGGGTGGGAGTGTGTCTGGAGAGGAGGTCAGCCAGGTAGGATGGGGCCAGATTATGGAGGGCTTTGTAGGTCAAGAGGAGGATTTTGTACTGGATTCTCTGGGAGATGGGGGAGCCAGTGAAGCTTGTAAAGGACGGGGGTGATGTGGTCACGGGTCCGGGAATGGGTGAGTAGACGGGCAGCGGAGTTCTGAATGTATTGGAGTTTATTGGTGATTGTTGAGGGTGAACCATAAAGGAGGCTATTGCAGTAGTCCAGACGGGAAGTGATGAAGGCGTGGATGAGGGTTTCTGCAGCCACGGAGGAGAGGGATGGACGGAGACGGGCGATGTTTTTCAGGTGAAAGAAGGCTGTCTTTGTGATCTGTTTAGTGTATTTGTCGAAGGAGAGGGTTTGGTCAAAGATGATGCCAAGATTCCGGATGTGAGGGGAGGTGGATACTGGGAAACCGTCGATGTTGAGGGCAAAGTTATGGGTGGACTTGGTGAGCGTTTTTGGGCCAATGATGATTATTTCAGATTTATCACAGTTAAGTTTGAGGAAGTTGATTTGAAGCCAGGATTTTATTTCAGTGATGCAGTTTGTCAGGATAGAGTGGGTGGCGGTGGAGATGGACTTGGTGGAGATGAAAACCTGGATGTCATCAGCAAAGCAGTGGAATTGGAGACCATGACGGCGGATTAAGTGACCGAGGGGGGACAGGTAAAGGATGAAGAGGAGGGGGCCAATAACTGAACCTTGGGGGACACCTTGGGGGAGGGGAGCAGTGGGGGATTTGCAGTTATTGATGGAGATGAACTGACGTCTGTCAGAGAGGTATGATTTAATCCAAGAGAGGGCAGTGCCGGTAATGTTAAAGGTGGTTTCAAGTCGGGTGAGGAGGATGGTGTGATCGATGGTGTCAAAGGCGGCGCTGAGGTCGAGGAGGATGAGAATGTTGAGGTTGCCAGCGTCAGAGGAGAGGAGAAGGTCGTTGGTGATTCTTGATAATTGGTTGGTGTTGGTGACAATAAGGGTATTCCTTCATCTCAATCCTTGTCACATTCAAAACAATACATTCTGATCATATTCTTCAATGTCTAGTGAAACCTTTCCAAGGCCCCTTGGCTCTCGGGATGGTAAGTACTTGATCTTACTTGTTCCACTCCCAACAGGTGTACCACTTGCTGAAAAAGCGTTGACATGAAATTGGACCCTGATCAGACTGGATGACCTTAGGTAGGCCAACCAAAGTCAAAAATTTAATCATGGCCTTCGCAATAACTGCCACAGTAATTTTCTAAGAGGCACTGCTTCTGGGAACCTCGTGGAAGCACATATGATGGTCAGCAAATACTGATGTCCAGCCTTAGTTTTAGGTAAAGGGCCGACACAGTCAATAATGACACAGCTGAATGGCTCTTCAAAAGCTGGAATTGGTTTTAAAGGTGCGGATGGGAATTTCTGATTAGGTTTTACCACCATGGCAAGACTTACAGAACTCCGCCACATCACGTTGCAATCCTGGCCAGAAAAAATGTACCAATATTCTGTCACATGTCTTGTTCACTCCAAGGTGCCCGGCCAAAGGTGTCTCATGCGCCAAACTCAATATCTCCTTCCGGTACGGCAGTGGCACCACAATTTGGTAATGAACTTTCCACTCATCGTTTGCTGGCACCTCCGGTGGTCTCCATTTTCTCATGAGTATTTCCCCTTTCATGAAGTAACCAACAGGTATCTTCATAGCCTCTTCCTCTGTAACGGCTTTACCAATCAAACTCCGGAGCTCCGAATCTCCGTGTTGTTCTTCAACAAGTCTCTTTCGGACCAGCACCGTTTGTTCAGCCTCATTCCCAGATGTCTCCGACGGACACTCCATTTCCTCTTTTGTTCCAGATGCCACCTTTTCCTTAGGTTCCTTGATGTCACTCCCTTTCCTATTATTTCTTCCAGACTTTAACTCCAATATCTCTATGGAACCCAACTCCACATCGCCTTCCTTCTCCTTCTCTTCAGAGCGCTTCCTACCCATAGCATGAGTCACTGCACAGGATGGAAAGATACCCGGAATCTCCTGCTCTAACTGTGCTGTTATTTTCCATACTGGGCTTTTCAACCAACATCGGATTACCAGAAACTCGACCACCGGCCAAATCATTCCCGATAATGAAAGAGATTCCCTCTACAGGAAGAGTGGCTTGTAACCCCAAAGTGACCGGTCCTGACACCAACTCAGACTCTAAATGGATGACATGAAGAGGAGCTTTAACATAGCCCCCAACCCCCTGTAAAAGAACACTAACCCCCGTTGCCGTCTTCCCCGACAATGGCAAAATGGCCTCAAGCATCAAAGATTGATGTGCTCCTGTGTCCCTCAATACCCTAACAGGTCTCTGGTTAGTTAAGTCCCCATCCAGTGACACAAACCCTTCTGAAATAAAAGGCTTGTAACCCTCTTGGAGAAGGTTTTGTGTTGCTGTAACTTTGGCACGGGAACCTTCACAAGGCACTGACCTCCAAGGACGATTTCTCGCATTGGCCAACGCATTCGGAGTGGCACAAGGTTGACTCCGCTCCTGATTTTTCCTTTTCAGGGCGTAACATTGGGACATCAAATGCCCAGGTTTCTTGCAAAAAGCGGAAGTAGGCCCAGAGGAAAAACTCGTGGTCTGCCTCGGGCCCCCCGGAAGATAGGTATGTCTTGGAACTGCAGTCTTCTGATCCCTAAAAGTCAGATTTGTCCCCATAGTCCTCTCTAGGCCGCCTCCATGAAAATTTGTTCTCCAAACCTGATTTTCCGTAACTCCCTTGGCTAACTCTAGGCGGGAAGTTAGGTTTGTGGAACCCCATCCTGTGTCAAGGCATAGTCATCTGCCACTGTTGCTGCCTCATACAACTCCGGTACTTTTTTTTCATCCAGATGTTCTTTAATGTCCACGTGGACATACTGTTTGAATTCCTCCACCAAGATCAATTGTCGTAAAAGGTTGAAGTCTTTCCCAATCTCCTTCGAGTCACACCACCTATCAAACATGGTTTCCTTCATTCTGGCAAACTCCACATGGGTCTCACTCTCCCTCTTCCTGGCATTCCTGAATTTTTGTCGGTAAGCTTCAGGGACCAATTCATAGGCTTTGAGAATGGCTTTCTTCACTATCTCATAATCTGCACATTGGTCAATCGGTAAAGCCAAAAATATATCTTGAGCTTTACCCACCAGAACACTTTGTACTAACATAGTCCAGGACCCCACAGGCCATTTTAACATTTGAGCCACCTTCTCAAAGTGTAAAAGGAACTTGGCTACCTCCTTTTCATTGAAGGGTGGAACCAGCCTCACATGCCTACCAACATCCCAAGAGTTCTGACTGGTTGTCGAACTAGCCGGCATGGACACTGCTTCTCTCCGTTCCGCCAGTAATTCCAGCTCCTTGAGTTTAAGTTCCTTCTGATACTCCACGTACCGTTCCTTTAACTCCCTTTCGGCTCTCCTTTCCTCTGCTCTTTCCTCTGCTCTTCTTTCCTCGAGTTCTCGTTCCTGTTCTGCTCTTTCCTTTTCCACTTTCCTTTGCTCTGCTCTTTCCTCGGTTCTTCTCTCCTCGAGTTCTCGTTCCCGTTCTGCTCTTTCCTTTCCCGCTTTCCATTCCATTTATTTTAACCTTTCCTGGCTCTGCAGTTGCATCTCCATTTTCCAGAGCTCCACATTTCCTTTTTCCTCTGGTAACCAATCCAAGGCTACCTCTTCCCATGTTCCTTGTCCCACTAGAGATTCTACCACCAATGTCTGAATCTCTGCTTTCTTCATACTAACTCGGACCTCCAAGTTACAATATTTGGCCAATATCAAGAGTTCCGATCTTTTTAATGCCTGGAACTGTGCCTCATTAGGGGACGCCGCAAACTTTTCTGCGTCAAACACCATGGTGACTATTATTTAGCACTTGTCAACCTTCACACAAAAATTCAAATTTTTAGAAAAATTTGGGAATATTATTAAATTCCAAATTTGGGAATGTTAGGGAATTCTATCCCGGACGAGGCCCCCAATTTCTGTTACGTGCTCCTCCCCAAACCCCGGTCACGGTGTTCCTCCGAGCCCCGAAAGGAGTCACGGCAGAAAGATGTGTTACTCTGTGTGTCAATGACCAATGGTGAAACCACACCAACCAATTGTTACCAAAAAACAAGTATTGTATTAATTTCACACAAGAATAACAGCACAAGTACAATATTAATCAAGTGTACAACAAATACTATATCATTCCTATGATGGTACCATCAGTTTCTTACTCAATAACTCACTGTGCTCCAAGTGAGTGAAAAGAACATTCCCAAAGTCTCTGTACCTGCACCAGGCCAAAGTCGATCCACGCTCCGGTGATCACAAGAAAAATGTCGTATCGAGACCAGAATCCAGTTCGGCTGACAGCCAACACCGCCAAAGAGGCGCAAATGTGCCCTCAAAAAGCGACTGGGAAATCACACCTTCGGGTATGAACGTTCAAAGGCTCCCAAACGGAGAACCACAAATTCCCAATCAAAATCCAGGTTACACATGCAAACCAGGCTAACGGCTGGATGCGGTGAAATGGCTGGAGCGAGGTGAAAAAGCTGGAGAAATGCGGGAGCGAGGCAAAATGGCCGACGGTCCCGTACTGGAGGCGTACCTGCACTCCAACAACGATTCTCTTCGGAATCGACCGCAAAACCTGTCACGCAGGTTTATCTGTCACAGCGATCACAACTCTGTCGCAGGAATCCCTTTCCCGGGAAAACTAAAGTTTGCTCGTGACCCACGTTCGCCAGCGTCTCCTCGAGACCTCAAAGCAGCTCGGCCTTTTCTTCCCGACCTCTCTTTCGCCGCTTTTTCCTTCCTCCTCTTCTTCTTCCGGTTCTATCGATCTGGTTTCCGATTTCTTTTAAAACACTAATTTTTCACCTTTTGCAAACAGTTATCTCCATTTCACTTAAACGATAACAATAATAGTACATGGAACCAAAAATGCTTACAGTGGATGAAAACCACAACGACGGAAGTGACGAATCCGTAACACTTCCCTGTAATTTTCATGTGTAGGCGTTTTGTCAGGTAAGAGTATACTTGTGAGCATACCAGGATGTTCGAGTGATAAGTAGTGAAGGGATTAAAGAGTAGCACCCCTGTGTGTCACACCTGGTAGCTAAACCTTTGTCCCTTATGGCAATGCACACCAACATAGACATGTGGTTAGGTCCCTAGTGCAACATTAAATAAAGCCCTTCCCTGATATGACTTTGAAAGACGAACAGGCAAGGAAACCAGGCCGGGGCACCGCCGATGATGGCCGCCGTCAATTACACCTCTGACAGGCCGAGCCACATCAAGTGCCACGCGCTATGACCACAGAACAGGGAACGAGTGCAGGGTCGGCGCGGTAGGCACGGACCTCCAGCCGGCGAGTCGGTGGAGGGCACTGATTGGGTGGCGCGCCAGGGCTGACGTCACCACCGCGGGAAGATTATTTAAGGGCGAGCCGAAGGACATTTTCGCCCCTTGTGTCTCTTGCTCTCTTGCGGCTCCTGCTCTCTTGTGGCTCTTGCGGTTCATGCTCTGGCAGATTCCAGACCCGAGTTGAGAGATTCCTGGCCCTGGCAGTCTCGGTGCGATCTCGAGTGGAGAGAGTCCTGTCCCTGGTTGAGTTGGCTTGAGAGTTGGTTTATCGATCGTGTGTGAAGATCGATCGACCTCGTGGTGCTTGAAGCGTTGCTTGTGCTTGGAGCGGTGCTGTGGTGCTGGAGCTTGGGACCTCGTGGGTGCATCGGGGCCGAACGGAGCCGTGTTCCATGCCGGCGATTGAAGACGAGGGACAGATAAGGCCAATCCCCATTACATTTTACATGACGAGACAATTATTTTCCTTTAAGCTATTCCTGTGTCTGTATTTGACGTCAGTGTGTGGGATCCCAATCTAGGAACTTTCTTTATTACCGACGCGTGCTTTTCCTGTCCTTGCCTTTTTACCTTAATAAACCCTTATTATTTTCCCTTCCCATTCAAAATCTTGGTTGTTCGCGTGAATTAATATTCCCTGCAGGATCGAAGCTGCCGTGGGTTTGCTGGAGGTAAGCGTTTGCCGCAGCCTTCCATTTTCCTTCTTCCTCCCGCGTTTTATAGCCGAATCCGTGTTTGGTTGTTGCCTCCGAATAAATCCGTTCAGGCCTATCCGCGACCTTCTGGTGTTAACCGGAGTCGCACGACAGTACTTATACATTTCCTTTCTCTTCTGGCCATTATCTCAGGCACCTTTTGAGTTCGGAAGCTGATATTTGGACATGCCAATGACGAAGTGATTTGGCTGCAAAGGCTATTTTTTATTTATTGATTAATTAATTAATCTATTAATTATTTAATTATTCGATGAATGAGTTAATTAATTTTTTTTAAAGTTACAGATTCGGATGAAATGGTGGTTTATGTATTCTATGAGCCAATTGATTAGCTCTTTAATTTTTTAATGATTATTATTTATTTATTTCCATTATTAATCATTTATTTATTTTCTTTCTCATCTGGGCATCATCTCAGGCACCTTTTGAGCTAGGAAGCTAATATTTGGACATGACAGTGACCAAGTACTGTGACTATAAAGGATATTTTTGATTTATTGATTAATCATTTAATCGATTAATTATTTATTGATTAAACAATTAGTTATTTAATTTTTTTATTAATGACTTATTTAATTAAATTTCTAAAAGATACATCTTCGGATGAAGCACTCGTGGTTTAGTTATGCTATCAGCCAATTGATTAAGAAAATATTTTATGATAGTCTTTTATTGATTTTAATTATGCAATTAATCAATCAATTATTGTACACCTCTCCCTCCCAATGCAATCTCCATGAGCTGCACTGCGCTATTGCTCCGGCAATGCCGTGCTGTAGGATATTTAATTATTTGGCATGGGGGCGGTGTACTTTGAATGTATCTGTACTTGTTTCTATTTTCATTTATACTCATCCCTTTCATCTTGCATTTCCCATATGCCAATCTCTGAAAGTATCGATCTCTACTTTGTATCTAACTGTGTGTTCTCACTTGGAAAGTCTACTGTTAACCTCACTGCAAGTATTTTTTGTTAATTGCAATTTTTCTGACAGGTCTTGCACTATTTAAATCCACCAATGCATCTTCCCACTCACAGCAATTCTTTGCTTCCTATCTCAAATCTATTTTTCCATCCCGTTTGCTATTCTTCCAGCTGTTCCACAAGTCATAACTTGGCAAACAGCCTTGTGTGGTACCTTATCAAATGCCTCTTGAAAGTCCAGATATACAAAATCCACTTCACTTCCCTCATCCGCCCAATCAGAATTAAATTGCTCTTCTACAGCAATCCAATAATTTAATCATGGTTTCCATTTTGTAAGCCCATGCTGACTCTACAATTTGTTTAAATTTTCCAAAATGGTTCCCAATGTAACCACTAATTAGCGTCTCCAACTGCTTCCCCGCCATTGATGTTGAGCAAACAGGAGGTCTCTAGTTTCCCAATTCCTGTTCTGTTTTGGAAATGATGTTGCGTTCACTGCTCTACAAATTACACTGCTATTCTAGTATTTGCTATTCTGCTTCATAAAGGTTTAAATCCTACAGTGTGCTTGAATGAGACTGCTTTAATGCCAAATAAATTGTTACCTTTTTCTTTTTTGGCAAAATGTTTTCAAGGGCCTTATTGTCCCCCGTCGCACAGCGGAGCGAAAGGGGGACTATGGTTTTCCCCTTCGTGCGTGTGGGCGTGCGTGCGTAAGCGAAGGACCGCATTCGAATTTGGTGTGTGGGTGCAACCCACGTCAAAATCCAAGATGGCCGCCGCCATGTATGTGTGATGCCAAGTATGTCTGAACCTTGTGAGCTGAATATCTTGAAAAATAAGCAAAGTACCAACTTCTAATCTGGTGTGTGGGTGTATCTAGGCATAAGGAAGAACCCTATTGAAAATTGGGTCTCCACGTCAAAATCCAAGATGGCCGCCGCCATGTATGTCTGAACCTTGTGAGATGAATATCTTGAAAAATAAGCGAAGTACCAACTTCTAATTTGGTGTGTGGGTGTATCTCGGCATAAGGAAGAACGCTATTGAAAATTGGGGCGACACGTCAAAATCCAAGATGGCCGCCACCATATATATGTTTGAACCTTGTGAGCGAAATATCTCGAAAAATAAGCGAAGTACCAACTTCTAATCTGGCGTGTGGGTGTATCTTGGCACAAGGAAGAACGCTATTTAAAATTGGGTCGCCATGTCAAAATCCAAGATGGCCGCCGCCATGTATGTCTGAACCTTGAGATGAACATCTTGAAAAATAAGCGAAGTACCAACTTCGACTTTGGTGTGTGGGTGTATCTCGGCATAAGGAAGAACGCTATTGAAAATTGGGGCGACACGTCAAAATCCAAGATGGCCGCCACCATATATATGTTTGAACCTTGTGAGCGAAATATCTCGAAAAATAAGCGAAGTACCAACTTCTAATCTGGCGTGTGGGTGTATCTTGGCACAAGGAAGAACGCTGTTTAAAATTGGGTCGCCATGTCAAAATCCAAGATGGCCACCGCCATGTATGTCTGAACCTTGAGATGAATATCTTGAAAAATAAGCAAAGTACCAACTTCGACTTTGGTGTGTGGGTGTATCTCGGCATAGGGAAGAACGCTATTGAAAATTGGGTCGCCACGTCAAAATCCAAGATGGCCGCCGCCATATATATGTCTGAACCTTGTGAGCGAAATATCTTGAAAAATAAGCGAAGTACCAACTTCTAATCTGGTGTGTGGGTGTATCTAGGCACAAGCAAGAACGCTGTTTAAAATTGGGTCGCCACGTCAAAATCCAAGATGGCCGCCGCCATGTATGTCTGAACCTTGTGAGATGAATATCTTGAAAAATAAGCGAAGTACCAACTTCTAATTTGGTGTGTGGGTGTATCTCGGCATAAGGAAGAACGCTATTGAAAATTGGGTCGCCACGTCAAAATCCAAGATGGCCTCCGCCATGTATGTCTGAACCTTGTGAGATGAATATCTTGAAAAATAAGTGAAGTACCAACTTCTAATTTGGTGTGGGTGTATCTCGGCATACAGAAGAACGCTATTGAAAATTGGGTCGCCACGTCAAAATCCAAGATGGCCGCCACCATATATATGTCTGAACCTTGAGCGAAATATCTCGAAAAATAAGCGAAGTACCAACTTCTAATCTGGTGGGTGGGTGTATCTAGGCACAAGCAAGAAAGCTGTTTAAAATTGGGTCGCCACGTCAAAATCCAAGATGGCCGCCGCCATGTATGTCTGAACCTTGTGAGCGAAATATCTTGAAAGATAAGCGAAGTACCAACTTCTAATCTGGTGTTTGGGTGTATCTCGGCACAAGGAAGAACGCTATTGAAAATTGGGTCGCCACGTCAAAATCCAAGATGGCCGCCGCCATGTATGTCTGAACCTTGAGCGAAATATCATATCATAGCATGTTTTCTGCGTCTTCCACTTTGTCAACTCACATCACTTCCCCGACGGAGGACCGAGGCGTAACGCTTGTTTGGATCTTATTATTGTCTTGACACTTTTTGAAAAACAATGGGACTGTCTGTGTCTGTCTGGCTGTCACACTTTGTCCTCAAACGGTTGGGCAGAAATTCACCAAGCCTGGTCGTTATGATCACCACATGGTAAGGTGCAAGAGCAGTCATTTTTGGCCCAACCCTCTTTTTTTTTTTTTTTTGCTATTCAGTGTCAAAGCCCTCGTGTTTATTTTCAATTTCGCTCGTGACGTCAAACTGTGAACTCCCCCTGATCTAAATGGAGTCTCTTCACAGAACAGTGCATTCTGATATAGATTCCACCGTCATTAGCAACTCTGAAGGTTCTCAGTATGTTGCAATTGATCATTGGGATTGTGAAGAAACTATTGCAGACATAGTGATGGAAATGCTTTCAGGGGAATTGTGGAGCCGTGTCGTTTCAAGCCTTGTGGGAACGATTCAGACGAAGATGTTAGTGAAGATGGCAGTGCTTGTAGTGAAGTTAAAAACGCCAGTCGCATGTTCACCACATGTTGGGAGGTTTTGTTCCGTTCAATTGGGGGTACTTAGTTTTCACTGAAGCTGAAATTTGAGCACAATAGTGAGCATGTGCTTTGGTAAAAACGGTATTTTTTGATTAATCTATTATTTTATTGATTAATTTTTTTAAAGTAAGGTACAGATGAAACGGTAGTGGTTTAGGTATTCTTTTAGCCAATTGATTAATAATATAATTATTTTGCGATTATTATTTATTTATTTTCATTATTAATCACTTATTTATTTTTTCTCATCTGGGCAATATCTTGGGCACCTTTTGAGCTAGGAAGCTGACATTTGGAAATGACTGACAGTGATTTTGATTAATCGATTAATCGATTAATCAATTGTTTCTTTATTGATTAATTTATTTTTGGATTAATTCATTTTCAAAAATGGACAGCTTCAGATGAAACGATGGTGGTTTAGATATGCTATTAACCAATTGATAAATTATTTTATGATTTTTATTTATTTAAATTATGCAATTAATCAATGAATTATTGTACCCCTCTCAATACCATCTGTGCTGCATTGTGGCATTTCCAGATGCTGAAGGTGCCCCGGCAATGCTGTGCACTAGATGATGTTTATTTATTTGGCATGGGGGTGGTGTACTTTGATTGTATCTGTACTTGTTTCTTTTCTTTTTACATGAATGTATCTGTAGAAAGTGATTAATATCTGCTTCATTTTAACTTCTCGTTTACAGGTATAGCCCCAAGTTCGACTGCTGGACATCTGTGGCGCCATTGAGTGTAAGCAGAGATGCTATTGGAGTTTGCCTTCTGGGTGATAGGCTGTATGCCGTTGGTGGATATAATGGAAAATCCTACTTATCAACTGTGGAGGAGTATGACCCCAACACTGATGAGTGGACTCAGGTGAGATTTTCTATTTCTTGCAACATACTAACATGTCAACAGCAATCCTTTAATGTTGAGCATGCACATGCTGTGAAGTTCCCAGAGTGAACCTGAGCTTTTGCTTGTGATGTCACATAGCATTCAGACCAAAGGGCGATTGCATTGATTAATTCAATTTACAATATTCCAAATATAATTATCACCTGAATTTGTAATTATCCTCACACGTTTTGAAAAAAAAAAAAAAAAAAATGTGGTCGGGGAGGAAGGTATATTAGTCCGTCCGTAGTGCTATCTCCAACGGTGAGGCAGAAATTCACCAAACTCGGGAGTAATGATCATCACATGGCACAAAGGTGCAAGAGTAGTGCCGTTATTGGCTTGCATACCTGCCGACATTCAGGAACTGTAGAGTTCCCCTCTTCGCCTCCCGCCTCCTTACAAAATATATAGGGTCATGGAATATATGTGTATATATATATGTATATATATATATATATGTATATATATGTATATAATTACACCCACCCCGGACCAGTCACACACCTCACCATTGGTCCCTCACGAACACCCGGGTCTAAATCAACCCCCAAGCCGACTGAAGCTCCCCTCACATCATATACATTTCCTCGTATATCGCCACTCACCTCGGTACCTCGTCGTCACACCTCCTCTGCCACCTGCAAACTCTTTATTTGGTCAGTGAGCACATCATCATGATTTGAACACAGACCTTGCACATACTCCATCACTTCCTCCCTTATCTCCTTTTTAGTTTCCCTCCGTCTCTTCTTAATTTCACTCACCCCTTCTTCCACCTCCTCTAATTTTTCCTTTACCTCCTTTATCTCCCTGTGCGCCCCCTCTATCTCTTCCTCTAACGCCACTTTAACCGTTTCTATGTGCGTCCTCACCTCTCCGTCCTTCGTCTCCATTACTTCTGTCACCTCCTCCAACTTCTTCGTCAACCCCTCATGTACCATCTGACATTCCTTCTGTGTCGCTATTAATTCGTTTTTAATGTCTTTTTGTGTCGTTTTAACCCCCCGATTATTGCCGTGTTCTTTTCCACTTGGTCCACTAGTTCCTTTTGTCCCACTGTCAGCTGTTCTACTCCCTTCGTCAGACCCTCTATTCCCCCTTGTAACCTCGCCGTATTATTACTCACCTCTTTCTCTATACGCTTTTCGCCTCGCTTTACCTCCTCGCGTACCCCCGAGACCTCCTCACTTACACCTCGTCGTATCTCCTCCATCTGGTTCCCCATCTGTTCGATTTCCCGGGCGGATTGCTCCCCTATTTCCCGCAATTTGTCTTCCATCCTATTTTCTAACCCCATTAACCCATTTTTCACCCCCTCTAACTGATTCTCCTGGGCAGCCATTCTATTTTCCACCCCCGTTAACCCATTCTTTACCTCTTTTATCCCGTTGTCTAACCCCTCAAATTTAGCTTCTAGCCGTTCCCCCATTTCTCCCATTTTGCCCCCCATTTCGCCCATTTTGCCCCCCATTTCGCCCCTCATTGCCCCCATTTGCTCACTCTGAGCCTCCATCCGGTTCCCCATTTCGCTCCCCAATCGCTCACTATCAGCCCTTGCTTCGTCCCTCATTGCCCCCATACTGTTTTTCAAACCTCCAATTTGGTCTTCCATTTGTCCCATAAGGGCCCTCATTTGCAGGAAAAAAAGGTTCGAATCCACCAGCGGCGCTGCTACGGTCGCGGGCGCCGTGGCCATGTGCGAGGCGCCATTTTGCGCGCCCGTAACCTCGTGCGCGAGAGCGCCATTTTGCGCGTCTGATACCCCCTCAACCACATTGCCAATGTTCTCCTCTCTTTCATCCACATACATTTCCCCTAGGTCCTGGGTCGATTCCACCCCGTCTATCTCTCCCACCGGCATCCCGTCACCTTGACCAGCCATGGCGCGATTTCAAAATTCGGGTTTTGCTTTAAAACACAAATTTCCAACAGCTTGTAATTTTGAGCGCGTTAAGCGCGCTTCGGGCCTCGTATCTCACTCCCCGACACCAATTGTTACGGACGCGGTTAAAGGATGTTAGTTTACCGAGCGGTGGTATTACCGCGACCGAACAGTTACTCCCCGACGAGAACCCGATTCCACCCAAACGTTGGCCGTATCGCACCACGGCTGCTCAATATGGAAAACTCTAAAGCGACCGAATACAAAGAGGAAGAAGACGTACAGAAGAGTAATTGGATTTATTATTTACACATATAAGCAGGAAGAAAGCAATCACGCTTATTTACAGAAGATATTAGATACACAGTGCAACGCTAGCTTACCTACAGTCTTAATTAACCCAGGGACAGAACAAACAAGGACAGACTCACGCGGGGAATGATGATAGGACTGGCGGGAGATGGATGGCTGGCGGGATAGGGAGGTCCAACTGGTCCTGCAACCGATCGACTCGTTGGGCAGCCGCCGCCCCTTCGCGGCCCTGCTCCAAACTGCCGTCCAGGCCTCACGCTGCTGTGGCTGCAGTTTCGGTGGCTCCAGCTGCAGTAAGTGCAGTTTCGGTGGCTCGAGCTGCAGTAAATGCAGTTTCGGTGGCTCGAGCTGCAGTAAATGCAGTTTCGGTGGCTCGAGCTGCAGTAATTGCAGTTTCGGTGGCTCGAGCTGCAGTAAATGCAGTTTCGGTGGCTCGAGCTGCAGTAAATGCAGTTTCGGTGGCTCGAGCTGCAGCTCAACTCTGGACTTCTCTCGGACTCGACTCAAAGCGCCTCTCTTGGACTCAACCGCTTGGACTCCCTCTCGTCTCTCTGTAAAAGCTCATCTCTTCGGGAAACGCCCTAGCTGCGGGTTATATAGGCCCCGCCCCTCAACCTTCGCGAACCTCCTCGATGTTTCTCTCCACACCCTCTCCAAGTCCAACCCCTTGTTCGTGGTTGGTTGAGTGGGGCTGACTCACTCCTCCCCTCTATGACGAGGTGGGGACCCGTCTTTCTTCCCCAACCCTGCCTCGTGGCCAATGGCGGCAATTGTTGGTTGGCAATGCGAATGGCAATTGACGAAAAGGGGGAATGGAAGTTTTGGGAGTGGGAATGAAGGGAATCTATTTCTTTCACTGGTGCAATGGAGTATTTCAATTAATGGGAGACACAGCCTTACCCTAAAACACATAATAAGATATAACTATTGAACAGGGGTATTCTATGATTGGCTGTGGTGTGGATGCTTTATGGACTAATTATGGGACGCCCTTTGACCTTTACACAGCTCCGGAGGCAGGAGGCGCAGAATAAACAATAATAATAATACACACAATCAAAAAAAATACAGTCCTCATATCCGCAACAATATATACATATACAGACCTGGCATTTAATATGGAATATTTTTTTTGTGGGGGTGAACTTACATTTCAAGATGTCTTAGAACCAAAAGTTCATTGGAATTATGTTGAAATTATTCTCGATTTTGTTAATGTGACCTTTAAAAGAAACAAAAACCACATTTGACATTTCGAAACAAATAAATTGATCCTTGAAAGTGATGTAAACTGACATCGAACTCAATTCATGGACAGTACTGTGTTAAACTTCTGTACGTTCTCCAGAAGTAGCTCTTTATTTTGCACATTAGCCAAATTTTTTTTTAACAAAAACAAAAGTTAAATTACGACTGGGATTACGGACAGTAAAATTACAGTTCAGTACTTCGTGTAACCCCCACGGGCATTCAGGAGAGCACGTACACGTTGAGGCATGCTGTTCACGAGATTTGCCAAGGTTTGGACAGGAATCGCTTGCCATGCAGTGACAATAGCCTGCTGCAATTCACGCACAGAGGTCGGCTGCTGGTCCAAGTGGTCGATTTGACGCGTTAATTCTGCCCACAAGTTCTCTATCGGATTCATATCCGGGGACATGGAAGGCCACTCCTGCAACGATATGCTCTTCACCACGGTCAGCAAGAAAGTGTTGGATCATGCGAGCACGATGAGGCCGTGCATTGTCGTCTTGGAAGACAAAGTTTCCTCGAAAGGCTGCACGAGCAAATGGAAGCAATGTTTCTTCCAGAATGGCCCTGTACTTGAACTGGTTCAGGTTTCCATTCAGAACAACCAGGTCAGTTTTGCCCCCTGCATGAAAAGCAGCTCAAACGGTCACCCCACCACCTCCAGCTTGGACTCTTGGCACTATACAATCTTTGTTGTAGGCTTCATGCACTTGTCTGCGCACTCAGACGCGGCCATCTTGACGATAGACCAGAGATCTAGACTCGTCACTGAAGATCACATGATTCCAGTGTCCTAGCTGCCATTGACCGTGGTCTCTGGCCCACTGCAATCGGCGCTGGCGGTATTGTTTGGTCAGGCGTGGCTTTCTCAGGGGACGCCTGGCATGATAGCCTGCTTGAACCAGTCGTTGGTTGACTAGCCTTCTGGATACAGGCACATTTGTCAGTTGCTGCCACTCAGCCCTAAGCCGATTAGCTGACTTGGTACGGCCATTGCGGACTAACCGGTGCAGCTGGCGATCATCCCTCCTTGTGGTTCTGCGGGGACGTCCTGGCCTCGGTATTGGAGTAGGGACACCCCTCTGAGCATTTTGTTTCAGGATCTTTGACACCTGACCTTGAGTGATGCCATACTGCCGAGCAATAGCACGCTGGTTCATGCCGTAATTTCGTAAAGCCACCACTCCATGACGAACAGCATTGTCGAGTTGACGGACCATCTCCAGAGGAAGCGGCAATAACTTTTGGAGACGTGCAGCAGTTGTTTTCCACTAATACAGAACGCAACAACCCTTGTATACCCGACTGTGAAGCCAATCATCAAATGCACCTGTCCGTACATTTTGCCACGCCACCTGTGATATAATCCTGTTGTTGACTTCTTGCTGCGACAGACAATCAGTGACATGGTTCTTTTAACAAATAAATCACCAAAGTGTAAAAGAAACTCACCAGATTGATATACTGAGTTAAGAAAGTAAACCCAAGTCAAGAATAAAAAAATATTCCATATTAAATGCCAAGTCTGTATATAACGCATAGTGGCGTAGTGATGGTTTGTGGCGCTCGGTCAAAAATAGTGCTCCCTGCAGGCACTGACATAGTCAGAAATTCCTATTGAGGGGGCAATATGAAAGAGCTCTAAGCTTCCCCAGCGGGATCAGCAGCAGAGCTTTGGAAGCTGTTCAAAATGAGAATAGATATAGTTATGATCTCCTGAGATGATTCGGCTTGTTAACTACAAAGAATCCGGAATAATTCCTGTTTCTAAACACCCGCCATGTTAAGGTGTATAGAGCAGTTTAATAGGTCCTTCCATGGCATGATATTCCTACTGCAAAATAAACAAGAAAGAGCAATCAGATTGCAGACCCTTGCCAGTATGTTTTAGTGGTTTTTAAGGCTTGTGTTGAAACAAATATGGCGGCCGAACCAGGTGAATGATGACATCGTCATTAATTATTATTTTTTTCTCCCTCGATGACGCTCAAAAATTTCATCTTGATCGGAAGAAGTTTTGTACTTGTCGAATTGACGTTGTAATGGAGGCACCTATGATGTCATCATTAATAGATGTTATTCCCCATGGAGATTTCGTCACAATGAGCCATGTCTCAATTTTTTCTATGCATCGCTTTTGGAGATATGGAGGTGCAATTTTTTTTGGTTTTTCCAAGATTGTGGCCAATCCACGTGACTGATGACGTCATCATTATTTTTTCTCTCCACCAATTTATGCCTACATGACGCTGAAGAAATGTCATCTTGATCGGATGAAGTTTTGTACTTGTCGAATTATGACGTCATAATGGAGGCACCGATGACATCATCATTAACGTATTTTTTTCCCCATGGAGAGTTCTTTACAATGAGCCATGACTCGGTTTTTTTTTTTTTATATTCGGCGCATTCGGAGATATGGAGATGCAAAGTTTTTCGGTTTTTCCAAGATGGCGGCCATACCACATGACCTATGACATCATAATTATCATTTTCAAAAATTATACAGGTGGAGGTGTGCACCTATGGTGAAAATTTCCTGTCTGGGACCAAAGGTTGTAGAGAAAATCATATTTATTCTGTGCGGACAAACAAACGACAAACAAATGAAAAATCGGTCAGACCGAGGACTTGCTGGAATGTACTTTTTTATCGGCCATTTTGGATCAAAATGGCGGGAAATCTATACATGTATAAACGCCAAGCAATAGAAGGTAACTGAGTAAGTGTGTGCATATATCTTGTCCTTTCAGAGTTATAGTGGTTTGAAATATATTTTCAATGAAAACTTGGCCCCCTGACCTTTGACCCCAAAAAATAATTAAAACTAAGC
Source organism: Myxine glutinosa (assembly GCF_964187855.1). Lineage (NCBI taxonomy): Eukaryota > Metazoa > Chordata > Myxini > Myxiniformes > Myxinidae > Myxine > Myxine glutinosa. The sequence continues at coordinate 167,827,654 of NC_136264.1, forward strand.
ATTTTTGACCATTTTATGCCACGTTATTTTTCGGGAATTGAATAATGAACATTTTGGTGTTGGCTAGAAGGGAATCTGATAATGTTTGACAGTTATTAGTAAAAAAAACAGTTTTTGACCTTGAGTTTGACCTTTCAAGGTCACAAGGTCAAAGGTCATGGTTCCAAATTAAATGTCGTATGTGACTTCCTATATGTCAGTAACAGTAAGTGTATGCATATCTCTTGTACTTTCAGAGTTATAGTGGTTTGAAATATATTTTAAATGAAAACTCCACCCCCTCCCACCCCCCTGATTTCACGTTTTGGGTGACCTTGACAATAAGGATAACAAGAAAAAGAGCAATCAGAGATTGCAAACCCTCGCCAGGATGTATTTTCAGTGGTTTTTTGAGGTTTTTGTGTTAAAACAAATATGGCGGCCGAACCACGTGACCGATGACGTCATCATTATTTGTTTTCTCAACTAATTTATTCCTTGATTATGCTCAAGAAATTTCATCTTAATCGGATTAGGTTTTGTACTTGTCGAATTATGACGTCGTAATTACGGCACCCATGACATCATCATTAATATATTTTATTCCCCACGGAGAGTTTTTTCAATGAGCCATGTCTCAATTTTTTCTATTCAGAACTTTCGGAGATATAGAGGTGCAAAGTTTTTCGATTTTACCAAGATGGCAGCCGAACCACGAGACCGATGACGTCATCGTTATTATTTTTTTCTCCACCAGTTTATGCCAACATGGCGCTCAAGAAATTGCATCTTGATCGGATGAAGTTTTGTACTTGTCAAATTATCGAATTACGACTTCATAATGGAGTGTGTTGGCTTAGCGGTTTGGGTGCCGGCTTGGGATCCGAGGATCCTGGGTTTGAATCCTGGTCGATCGCTGAATTAACACCAGGGGGGTTGATTCAGCCTGTCATCCTTCCGAGGTCGGCAAATTGAGGACCAGCTTGCTGGGATGAATGATCACGGTGTGTAGCCCGATTTAGAATAGGTACACCGTGTCCCTGCGCATCGTAAGAGCGTGACCAAGGGTTGGTGTCAGGAAGGGCATCCGGCCATAAAAACATTGCCTCAAACAGGGAACCATGATTGTCATGGGGCCCGCAAGGCTAACCCCTGCTCTGGCGGGGAAAATGGCCTTAAAAATGGCCTTAAAACGATCATTCATATTTTTATAATGGAGTGTGTTTTCCCGTTGTCTACCCTGGTTTAGAATAGGTACACCATATCCCTGCGTGTCGTAAGAGGCGACTAAGAGGGTTGGCGTCAGGAAGGGCATCCGGCCATGAAAACATTGCCTCAAAAAGAGAACCATGACAATTACAACGACATATGAGCAGGGTACAGCCCGAAGTGGAGATCGGTTTCTGAGGTTTGGGACATGGGATGTAGGGACCTGGGACAATGACAGGGAGATCAGGAGAAGTGGTGGAAGTATTGATCAGAAGAAGAGTGGACATCTGTTGTGTGCAAGAGAAGAGATGGAAGGGAAATGGTGTGAGAATGGTGAAGGGTAGGCAGGGACAGAAATACAAGTTTGTGTGGCAAGCGTGCCCGGAGGGCGTGAATGGTGTTGGTGTCCTGTTTTCTGAGGAGTTTGTAGACAGTGTGGTGAGTGTGACTCGAGTGAGTGAAAGGTTGATGATGGTGAAAATGATGATTGGAAAGCTCTTGGTGAACGTCATCTCGGGATATGCTCCGCAGGTTGGTCGAAGCGATGAAGAGAAGGACAAGTTCTGGTGTGCGATAGAGAAGCTGATGGAAAACGTGAAAGATGAGGAAGTTGTTGTGGTAGGAGGAGACCTAAATGGACATGTGGGAAGGAGTATGGATGGTTTTTACGGAGTTCATGGGGGTTACGGATATGGTGTGAGAAATGGAGAAGGTGAAAGGATTTTGGAGTTTGCTGATGGAGCTGATTTGTTGATTTGTCATACTCAGTTCCAGAAAGAGGATAATAAGCTTGTTACATACACGTCAGGTGGGTCGACGACAACCGTTGACTACCTGATGGTGCGTAGGCGAGATAGGGGGCACCTCCGGGACACAAAGGTGATCCCGGGGGAGGAGGCTGTTTCACAGCACCACTTGGTTGTCTGCGACATAAGGGTGAAAGGTGCGAGGAGAGCTCGGCGGGTGAAGCGGGCGCCCCGGTCGGAAGGGTCGTCATGGCAACCCCTGGTGGTTGAGACGCCCCGGCAGGGCGAGATCGGGCCATCGGACGGCTCCGTGCCGAGATGGTGCGTGGGATCTTGGTCCGGGTAAGCCCCCTTCCCTGCACCGAATGCCGGACAAATCCAACCGCCGGCAACAAACCACCCACATTCATTGCTCGGCTGTGCGAAGCCGGGCTTTGTAAACGAATTGGCGCACCGAGAGGCTCAAGTGAGTAGACGTGTGAGGGTGATTGCAGTCGTGAATTTGAACAGCAAAATTTGTGATTGGCAAAAATTTGATGATTGGCAGATGATTGGTAGAGTGATTGGCAAATTTTTGATTGGCTGAAATTGGATGGGCCAAATTGGTAGTGGGAGATGCCGGATGTGGTGGTATGGCAACTCTGCCATCCCTCAACGGGGGCAAAGGAGCAATAGTTTTATGGGGTTGGCAGTGAAAACTAGCCCGGGAGGGTTAGGATAAAATGATAGGGATCTAGAGATTGACCATAGGTAACGGTAAGGTTAGGTAGCGACTTTGGACCGGTAGTCGGGGACATAGGGTCGTTGGATGATAATGACGAGGGAGCGCAATAAGGTAAGGGGCGACGGGGAAGCGCGAGTTTTAGTAGGGCACCAGGTAGTTCAGATGATGCTGTGTGAGTGTTGGAGCTGTATTCAGAAGTGTATTGTGAAAAGGTAATTGTGAGTTGTATTGTGCGTGGAAGTGTATGGAGCAGTGAGTGAGGAACAATTGTGATTGCACAGGTGTGGAACTGAACAGGTGTATGGAGCAGTGTATGAGTGAGTGATGGTGATGTGTGTTGTGTTGACCAAATGGTCCAGGGAGGAAGGAGGGTGCAGGAAGCACCAGGTGTAGGAGTGATGGCACAGGTGTGCAAATACAGGTGTATGGAGAATGGTTGTGTGGAATACATGGAGTGTGGAATATATGGAGTATGGAATGGATGGTCGTGGAGTGAGTATGGTGGAAACTATGGAGTGGAGTGGATGGTGCGAAGGTGTGAATGGGGGAAAAGTGGACCCCCATCACGAATACCCAGGGAGGGTAGTTTAAGCGTTATGTAGAGGGAAATACACCTACGTGCCACACTAAAGGTAAAAGTAATAGTCCCGGGACGTGCCTAAGAGGAGGAGGGTGCAGTGTTATGGATTTGAGAATTGTGTTTTTTTTATTGTTGTAAGATATCACCCTCCTTCCTCCATTTGTTGTATAAAGGTCAAAGGTCGTGCCCGTAGTTATTCCATAAACAATCATAGATTTCCTCCTTGTTCAGTAGTTATCTCCTTATTATATGTATTAGATTAAGGCTGTGTCGTCCATTAATTAATACTGCATTGCACCGAAGTGGAATAAGGTAGATTCCCTTCACATCCCCCCTTTCGTTAATTGCCAACTGCATTGGGCGGTTTGCTGCATTCTGCTGCTGCTGTGGTTTTTTCGCTGCAAGACTCCATTAGCCATGAGGTCATCTCGGAGCAGAAGGTGGGAGGAGTCGGCCCAGCGCCGGGAACAAGGTGTGGCCTTGCCAACGCCTCCTCTAAGGGCGGGATCGGTGAGCCCTCGCGACAAATCAGGGCCGAGGCGAGCTCACCGATGGGCGTGTCCTGGAGGCCGGCGGCTTGATCGCCTGAGGCGATATATAAACGCGCGCGGAAGCCTTTGCGAGAAGTTCAAGAGGGAGGAGTCCAGAGAGGGGTTAAAGAGAGGTCCTGAGAGCAAGCATTGAAAGAGAGTCCAAGGAGTCCTGAGAGCAAGCATTGAGAGAGAGTCCTGAGAGCAAGCAAGAGGAGTACCACGAGCAGTACCAGGCTTTAAACTCCACCAAGCAGCATTGGCTCCACCAGGCAGCTTTAACTCGACCGGCGGAGCTCGTCCCGCGGCAGCTCGCACGACCGCAGCTTGGGCGTTGACGGCGGTGCCGACCGTGGCCGTGGAGGAACGGAGCTGCCGCTCCCGGCCCGACCAGTACACAGTTCCAGTAGCCCTCCCTCTCCCTCCAGCCATCCACCTCCTGCATTCGTTCCTGCCATCATTCCCTGTGTAAGTGTGCTCGTTGTCTGTCTTTGTCTTGACCATGGGGTATAAGTTAAGCCTGTTTAGTTAAGCTAGAGTTTCACTGTGTCCTTCTGGTCCATCCCTCTTTCTGTCTTTATTTTCTTATTCTTCCTTCTCCCTTGGTTTCTTTTGATTGTACATAATAGTAGTAATAAATTATATTCGTATTTCCTACTTCTGTCTTCCTCTTCTTCACAAGCCGTCGTCTTTGTCTTTTCCCCATTGAAAACCTGTGGCACGATTTGGCCAACGTTCAAGGATCGGGTTTAGTCCTTGGTAATAGTTCGTGCTGCGGTTGCTAAAACCGCTCGGCAATTAACATCTGTCCGCGGTACGAGCGGGGCTGTGCCACCTACCTTTCCGGGGGTAGCTGGGCAGTGTCAGGGACCACGTCGGTCAGTTATAGAAGAGGGGATTAATCCCCCCTCTAAGGGGAACCGAGGCCAACGTTGGGTTCCGTAACAATATATACTAGCTGAGGTACCCGGCTTCGCCCGGGTTGAATAAGAATAAGACAAATATATGATGAAAAGAACATGTATATTTTAGAGCAATATCACAGTACATTTCCTACATGACGTTTTTTCAATTTTCAATTTCTCAAAACCTCTGGGTATACAACATTTCTGGTTTTCTTACTTGGTGCCAAGACATAAAGATTGCTTGGTTTTCCAACCCTCGAGCAGCCCAGATTCAGCTGGCCATGGGCAAACACTTGTTCTGTGAAGTTCAGGCCTACAACCTTCATTGATTGCCCCTGCGCCTTGTTGATGGACATAGCAAAACATAGCCTGATGGGGAACTGAAATCCTCTTTTGAAGGAGAATGGAAGGTCAGGTGGAATAAGTGGTATCCTTGGAATGAATACTTTCTCTCCTCTGTATTGTCCTGAGAGGATGGTTGCCTCTAGGACATACATGCGGCATCATTTGCTGGATTGTCAATCGTGTTCCATTACACAGCTTTGGTGGATCAAGATTCCTTAGAAGAATGATTGGTGCTCCCACCTTGAGAATCAACCTGTGTGTTGGGAGTCCTTGAGGCTGATGACTGTTGAGAAACTCAGTTGGGAAGTTTACTGCCTGATCTTCATCTGTCACTTTGTCAAGAGAATCATAATTTCTTTCATGACCGGGCAGCGAACGTCATTATGTGCAACTTTACGTCACTCGTACGGACGTGAAAAAATTTTTTTCCCTTAAAAATATATTTAAAATAAATAAAATAGTACATAAATTAACAATAAAAGAAGCTAAAAAACAATTTAAAAGTGTACGTACGCGCAACTGCTGGTTCTCATTCAAAACAGAGGCGATGTACAGTATTCCTTTACTGTGTCTGTGTTAGCCATGGGTCCGAAGAAGGATAATGCTAGTGTTTCCAAGCATAATGTGGTTTCGATGGAAGATAAGTTAAATCTGATTAAAAGGTATGAAAACGGTGAAAAAGTGTTGGTGATAGCGCATAGACGTTATCGCGAATCGGAACCGCAATGCGTCATGGGATCGGAAAGGGGCAATGGCGCCGCCACAAACTACAACATGGAAGAGCTGACCACATTTGTAGAGCAGAATGTCCCAAGAATGGTTGAAAACCAACAGGCAAGCCTTTAATTCTATCCTGAAGAGTGTTGATGATGATGCTGGCAAGATATTCTTCCTCGATGCTCCTGGCGGGACAGGAAAAACATTCCTCATTAATATCATCCTGGCCAAGGTTCGTCAAAAGTCGGAAATTGCTCTGGCTGTGGCCTCAAGTGGAATTGCAGCTGGCTGGTTTTTTTAAACCATTGATATTAAAATAAAAAGTAGCCTATAACCACCGGGAGTTTATGCCGATTCCGAATCTGTGTCTAAAACTTTTCTCCGATGTGTAGTTCTTGGGTTATAAGCGGACATCCAGACAGACACAGACACTCCTCCTTTATTTATATACTAGTGGGGTCACCCTTGGGAATCCCACGGGCATGGACGTGTGTGACATTTGGACATCTTCATTCAGCTGATGCATATTCAGTTTTACAAAATGGTTACAGGCAATTTATCTGATCCACAAATGATGTAATCTACACAATATATTTACTTCTGATAACATGTGTATGCATGCATGTGCGTGCACACACACACACACACCTCGTTTTTTCATTTCTGTTCCTCACAATTCTGTCTCTCTCTTATTCACACACACACACGTACACACGTACACACACACACGTACACACACACACAGTACGTACACGTACGTACACACACGTACACGTACACACACGTACACGTACACACACGTACACGTACACACACGTACACGTACACACACGTACACGTACACACACACACGTACACACACGTACACGTACACACACGTACACACACACACACGTACACACACACACATACACGTACACACACGTACACACACACACGTACACACACACACATACACACACACACGTACACACACACACACGTACACCTACACATGTCCCACGGCACATGTATATATCCCACATCCCACATGTATATACATGTTTAAAGTGTCCGTGCCCCTCCCTCCTCCCCCCTCCTCCCTCCGCCCGGCAACGCCGGGTACTTCTGCTCGTAACTAATAAAATAAAAACGAAGAAATATCTCTCAGCAATTTCCCGTCTGTTAATTTATATATTTTACAAATGTGAATTACACGTCCATACACACGTGAAATGGAGTTTGTTTTTTCACACGTGAACCTTTACTTACGGATAATAATGTTGAATGAAATAAAAACGAAGAAATATATGTCGGCATCATTGTTGACGTTTTTGTGACTGTCATCAAACGAAAAAGTAATATATCTTAACGGAAAAGAAAAGCGAATTTTTTATATATGTCGACACGTTGCCGTCGGTATCATGTTGGGCGGTGTATGATACAGCATGACGCGAATTTTAAAAATATATCTGCATTTTCCCGCGTGTGTGTGAATGTTCTCAATTATTTCTGACACCGAGTCTAAAACCATCGATAAAAATTAAATCAGATGGTGAATTCGAGATAAAATCGTGAGGGTGACTCAATGAATGGGCTTTAGTTTACAGGCGTTTGAGATTTCATTTCGTTCTATAAACGGAAACTTTCATCGGATTTTCTTCCCGTTTTTTTTCAACCGAGTCTAGAACTATGTTAACAACTGCGAAAAATGAAATGATATATCGAATTAGAATTGAAATAAATCTGCGTGAGAGAGAAAGACAGCACGGGCCTAACTAAACAGGCCTCAAAAGCTATTCGAGAAGGAGGAGTGGGTGGAGCTACTCTGCAAACCGAGTAAGCCACACCCTGGACAGACGTCCAACAGACAGAATCATCTTCGCCTATTATATATATAGATATATATATATATACACAGTAGTGACCCCTAATTCCGAACGCCCCTCATCTCGAACTACTCTAATTCCGAACCGTAAATTCGAGAAAATGTTGTCCCTAATTCCGAATGTATTTCTATAACCGAACCGCCAACATAGCGTTAGCGTCGTTCATATTTCCCGCCGCGAGCGTCGTTCATATTTCCCGCCACGAGCGTCGTTCATATTTCCCGCGCATCTTCGCGCAGCATCACCCACACCTGCTCCCGCATGCACAACCCGGAAGTTGCTTTGTTCCTTCAGTTGGTCGGTTGTACTAGTTCTGGCAGCATCTCTCGTGTGTTCGTCGCTAGTTTACCTCATGTTTTCACCTTGATTTGTGCTTTTTTTTCTTTGAAGATAACCCTTACCCATTCACCATGGCACCTAAGAAGAGCAGTGAAGGCAATAAAAATAAGAGGAAGGCGGTGAGAGCGACAATTGAGGTGAAGAAACAACTTATCGCTAAGCATGAGGGCGGTATGCGTGTGATGGATCTCGCTGCTATGTTCGAGATGCCGAAATCGACCGTGTGTACGATTTTGAAAAATAAGGAAGTGATTAAAGCAGCTGATGTGGCAAAAGGTGTTACGACTCTGACCCGTAGGAGATCGAAGTTTATGGAGGAGATGGAAAAACTCCTCTTCGTTTGGATAAATGAGAAACAATTGGTTGGTGCTGCCATCTCTGAGGGCATTATCTGTGAGAAAGCGAAGCTCCTGCACGGTGACCTTATGAAAGACTTGCCTGGAAGTAGTGCTGATGGTGATGAGTTTAAGGATAGTAGGGGGTGGTTTGAAAAGTTTAAGAGAAGAAGTGGGATCCACAGTGTTATGCATGGAGAGGCTGCTAGTTCGAATAAGGATGGAGCAGCAGACTTTGTGAATAAATTTAGTGCATTTGTGAACACTGAGGGGTATGTGGCACAACAGGTGTTCAATTGTGATGAGACAGGCCTCTTCTGGAAAAAGATGCCAAGGAGGACCTACATAACGAAGGAAGAGAATTCTGTACCAGGCCATAAGCCAATGAAAGATAGGCTTACTCTCTCGTTGTGTGCTAATGCTAGTGGAGACTGCAAGATAAAGCCTTTGCTTGTGTACCACTCAGAGAATCCACGTGTGTTCAAAAAGAACAATGTGATTAAGAGCAAGCTTAATGTTATGTGGAGGGCAAACGTGAAAGCATGGGCTACCAGGCAGTTCTTCACTGAGTGGATTCATGAGGAGTTTGCCCCTTCTGTGAAGGCTTATCTTGAGGAGAAGAATCTACCCCTGAAGGCTCTTCTTGTGATGGACAATGCTCCTGCTCATCCTCCAGGCTTGGAAGAAGATTTGGAGGAAGAATACAGCTTCATCAAGGTGAAGTTCTTGCCCCCCAATACCACTCCTCTCATCCAGCCCATGGACCAGCAAGTCATCTCAAATTTCAAGAAGTTGTACACCAAGGCTATGTTCCAGAGATGCTTTGAGGTGACAAACGAGACTGAACTGACCCTCAGAGACTTTTGGAAGGATCATTATAATATCCTCCATTGCCTAAGAATCATTGACAAAGCATGGAGGGAAGTGTCTCTGAGGACAATGAACTCTGCCTGGAAGAAACTCTGGCCTGATTGTGTTGCAGGGAGAGATTTTGAAGGCTTTGAAGAACCTATTGTGCCTGCTATTGTAGCATTGGGTCAGTCCATGGGCTTGGAGGTGAGTGAAGAGGATGTGGAGGAGTTAGTGGAGGATCACAACAAGGAACTCACCACAGAAGAACTTCAGCACCTCCACAAGATGCAGCAAGAAGAAGTGGCAGTGGAAATTTCTTCAGAGGATGAAGAGGGAGCTCGTGGTAACATTTCCAGTGCTGAAATTAAAGAACTGTGCTTCCATTGGTCTAAAACACAGGCCATTGTTGAAAAGTGGCACCCTAATAAAGCAGTGGTTAACAGGAGCATTAACTTGTTCAGTGACAATGTGATTGACCACTTCAGAAAAATTAAGAAAAGTCACCAACACCAGGCAACTTTGGAGAGGTGGTTCTCTAAAGAAAGCAAAGCCTAGTGAGCCCCAACCCTCTACAAGTGGTGTTAAGAGACAAAGAGAGCAAACACCAGAAGCACAGTCATCTGATGTGAGCTTGGAAGGTGCCTCACCTTCCAAGCAATAAAACCCTCTCCCTCCTTCCTCCTCTCCAGCTTCCACATGCACCATCAGAACTCTCCACTAAGGTAAATGCAGTTATTTTCATGTTAGTACATTTATTTCTTGTTTTTATTATTATTATTATTTGATATTTAGGGCATTTACTCATCTTATTTTACCTTGAATCATGTGTATTTGCAGTTAACAGTGTCTTGATAATGGGTTTTTGGGGTCCAGGAACGGATTAATTCACTTTCCATTATTTCTTATGAGGAAAATAGTTTCTAATTCAGAACTTTTCCCAATCCGAACTGCCACTGGAACGAATTAAATTCGGATTTAGAGGTCTGTGTGTGTGTGTGTGTGTGTGTGTGTGTGTGTGTGTGTGTGTGTGTGTGTGTGTGTGTGTGTGTGTGTGTGTGTGTGTGTGTGTGTGTGTGTGTGTGTGTATACATACATACATGGGACGGCTCTCCCGTTAGCAAGGGGTGATTAGCCCCTTGTCCTGTTAAGCTGGCCGTCTCCCCGGTCCTGCACTTGTAACGCTATCCCGCGGGATGGAACGGATCAGGGTTATGGGCCCAGGGTCTATCCCGAATACCTTTATCCGTCCCTCCGCAGACTAGGGAGACAAGTACCGCTCGAACCCCGGTTTGGATGGTCTAGTTAGTTGCCGAGCGGTTTTTAGCAACCCGAAGTTCGAGCCATTACCAAAGACTAACCCGATTCTCAAACGTTGGCCGAATCGCGCCACATACTCAATATTGAAACCACTAAAGCGACCGAACGAGAATGAAGAAGAAGAAGTACGGAGGAATAACAGGATTTATTAATTATTTACACAAACCAAAGCAAAGAGAGCAGTCAAGGTTGTATACAGAAAATGGAAGGAGCAGGAAACACAGTGAAATCATTAGCTTACCTATACAAGCTTAATTAATAAACCCCAGGACAACGTTAAAGACAGACGGACGATCACACTTACACGGGGAAATGCAGGCAGGAATGAATGGCTTGGAGATGGGTGGCTTTGAGAGGCAAGGAAGGTTCAGCGGGTACTGGGCACGGTCGGGCCAGAAGGCACCGCCGTCAAGAAGCCGAGCTGCGGTCGTTGGTCCCAAACTGCGCAGGCGAAGTTCCTTTCTCCGTACTGCTGCCTCGCGCGCTCCTTGCGTTGCCTCGGTCCGTTTTTCCTGCAGCGCGGCACGTCTCATGGCGGCTTGGTCACACCTGCTCATCTCCAGCGCATCTCCTGGACTCAGAACTCATCTCTCCTCTCAGCTCATCTCGTGGGGAGTGTCCCGCGGCGGGTTATATAGGCCCCGCCCTTCACCCTTTGCGAACCTCCCCCAAGCGTTCTCTCTCCGCCCTCTCAAGCCAAACCCCTCGTTCTGGGTTGGATGAGCGGGGCCGACTTACTCCTCCCCTCTATGACGAGGTGGAGACCCGCCTTTCTTCTTCGTCGTTACCTCGTGCGTAATGGAGTCAAATGCAGCAAAGTGGACGGCAGATGAAAATGCAGCAAAGTGCCTAAAGAGTCAATTGCAGCAAACCTGGCAAACCTGGCACTTGGAAGCTGCCATGGGGCGTCGGAGGGGCCTACTCTTATTTAATTCGGTGCAATGAAGAGTCAACCTATTGGGAAACACATCCTTAGCCTACATAGAATAAGGGACTAACTATTTAAAAGGATATATGGTGTCCTGTGTGTAGGTTTATGGAATTAACTAAGAGGACGAGCTTCGACCTTTCTTTACATTACGAGGGTCAGTTACACACAACAAAACCATAATTCTCACATTCTTTAAACTTTCTCAAATTCGTAACATTTATTTCGTAATGTAATGTACATGTTAGTACATTTATTTCTTGTTTTTATTATTATTATTATTTGATATTTAGGGCATTTACTCATCTTATTTTACCTTGAATCATGTGTATTTGCAGTTAACAGTGTCTTGATAATGGGTTTTTGGGGTCCAGGAACGGATTAATTCACTTTCCATTATTTATTATGAGGAAAATAGTTTCTAATTCAGAACTTTTCCCAATCCGAACTGCCGCTGGAAGGAATTAAATTCGGATTTAGAGGTCCCACTGTATGTATATATATTTATATATATATATATATATATATATATATATATATATATATATATATATATATATATATATATATATATATATATATGTATATATATACACATACATACATACATACATACATACAAAGCTTCTCTGATAATTATTTAATTTCTTCCGATTAGTTGTTTAATGCAAATGAGGCACCCTGCTTGTACTGTGAAGATCCTGCTATGTCTTATATATATATATACACACATATACACATATATATATATATATATATATATATATATATATATATATATATATATACACACACACACACACACACACACACACACACACACACACACACACACACACACACACACACACACACACACACACACACACACACACACACACACACACACACACACACACACACACACACACACACACACACACACACACACACACACACACACACACACACACACACATATATGTGTGTATGTGTATATATATATATATAAGAAATAGCAGGATCTTCACAGTACAAGCAGGGTGCCTCATTTGCATTAAATAACTAATCGGAAGAAATTAAATATTTAGCGGCCGTAGCTTCAAGATGATCGATATTTAATTATCAGAGAAGCTTTCAGCCAACAAAAGCCTTCTACGTCTTCCTCGATTTAAACTTTCGAGTGGAGAATGTGAAGGAGAAAAAGTACCAGACGGTTGGCAATGGGGAGAACAGCAATGTCAGTGTTGACAAATCTGGAAATACAAAGATGTGACAATACAAACCAAGAGGAGGATGGTGAATGATGTCCATAACTGACATCCACACATTGCAAGTGGAAACAAGGAAGAGCAATCAGAGATTGCAAACCCTCACCAGGATTTATTTTCAGTGGTTTTTAAGGCTTTTGTGTTGAAACAAATATGGCGGCTGAACCACGTGACCGATGTCATCATTATTTTTATTTCTCCACTAATTTATACCTAGATTATGCTCAAGAAATTTCATCTTGATCAGATGAAGTTTTGTGCTAGTCAAATTATGACGTCAATTGATGCACCGATGACATCATTAACAGATGTTATTCCACATGGAGAGTTCTTTACAATGAGCCATGTCTCAATTTTTTCTGTGCAGCGCTTTCAGAGATATGGAGGTGCAAATGTTTTTGGTTTTTCCAAGATGGCGGCTGAAACACGTGACCGATGACATCATAATTATCATTAAAAAATTATACACGTGGAGTTGTGAAACTGTAATCATATTTATTCTGTGCGGACAAACAGATGAAAAATCACTCATAGAGCGACACTTAGCAAAACAGAACAAAGTAGAATGGCACTCAGCAGAGCATCCTTTTGACCTCAAAAAATAATTGGTGGCTGAATTCAGTGACCTGATATGCAAATCGTCTTCAAAGTTTAAGTTAATCGGATGAAAATTGACAATTTTAGAAATTTGGCCTATGTTGACCTTTTGGCCTATGTTGACCGCCAAAATAGTTGGTGGTTGGTTTCAGTAAGCTATGACAATCCTTTTCAAATTTCAACTCAATCGGATGAAAATTGAGGATTTTAGAGATTTCAAAAAAGTGGTTTACCTTTGGCCTTTGTTGACCTTATGACCTACGTTGATCTCATAAATAGTTGGTTGAATTCAGTTTGCTGATATGAAAATCTCATTCAAATTTCAAGTCAATTGGATGAAAATTGAGGATTTTAGAAATTTGAAGTGATTGACATTTTGGGCTATGTTGATCTCAAAAATAGTTGGTAGTTGAATTCAGTTCGCCGATATGAAAATCTCATTCAAATTTCAAGTCAATTGGATGAAAATTGAGGATTTTAGAAATTTGAAGAAAGTGGTTGACATTTTGGCCTATGTTGACCTTTTGGCCGATGTTGATCTCAAAAATAGTTGGTCGTTGAATTCAGTTCGCTGATATGAAAATCTCATTCAAATTCCAAGTCAATCGGATGAAAATTGAGGAACTTAGAAATTTGAAATGGTTGTTTACCTTTGGCCTATGTTGACCTTGTGACCTATGTTGACCTCAAAAATAGTTGGTGGGTGAATTCAGTTCGCTGAAATGAAAATCCTATTCAAATTTCAAGTTAATCGGATGAATATTGAGGATTTTAGAAATTTGAAGAAGGTGGTTGACATTTTGGCCTATTTTGAACTTTTGGCCTATTTTGACCTCAAGAATAGTTGTTGGTTGAATTCAATCCGTTGATATGAAAATCCTATTGAAATTTCAGGTCAATCGGATGAAAATTGAGGATTTTAGAAATTTGAAAAAAGTGCTTGACTTGTGTCCTATGGTGACCTTTTGACCTCAAAAATATATATAGGATTTTGTTGCTCCACGAACTCACGAACTTTTGGTGAAGATCGGTTTAAAATTGTGACCTGCAGGCAAGTATAAGTGAGCAGACAGACAAACACAAACCGAAGTGATCAACATACTTGTCAAAAAATATTTTTTGCCAAGTAACAAACGGACTCAAATGCAATACCCTCTCCTCATGTGAGGGAAATAACAGTGACGAAAAACAATTGACAGTTTTGAAATGTGGTGTTTGAGACGAATATTAAATAGTCCATGGATTGCAAGAAGAAACAAATACGTGCTTGAAATTAGATGACCATGTACATTAGAAGTGCTGATACCAAAACAACTGCCATAATTTGGATACATTATGCATGTAGAACAAGTCTGGAGAAATCAACAATGCTGAGTGTTTTCAGTGAAGAAGAGGAAGAGACATATCTTGCATGTGCTGAATGGATGGGGGTAAAAGCTGAAACCAAGGTGACTCTGCCAGAACTTTGGGAAGCAATAGAGTATATGGATGTTTGGAGAAATCCAACAGTCACCAGAAATTGAGCAAGACTTGATGGGCTCTTACTACACTCTTATTTGCTGTTCTTTTCAGTTTCTTCCTCTTCCTATTTTCTCTCCTTCCTCTTCCTCCTTTCTCTCTCTTTCTCTCTTTCTCTCTCTTTCTCTCTCATTCCCTTTCTAGTTGTGTCCAATTGTTGCCTTGGATTGTCTCAAAACATTGATTATATTGTCAAATCTGACTATGTTAAAATCCAAGTTCCTCGTCTTCCTTTTCTTTTGTCCATTTTTATGTTTTTATTTCCAAAATTGTGGGAACAGGTGGAATGTCACTTTTTCCTGTGACAAAGCACAATAGATCAAGGCATTTGTCTGGTACATTCTTCAAAGGCCAAAGGCTTTGTATTTGTGCTTGTCTTGCTTTTCATTTGGGCTCTCCAGAGTGAGCCTTATCGTTGGACCGAAGTGGATAATTTGCTGTGAACAATTTTTTTGTAATTTAAATATTTGCATAATTGTCAATGAAATCCCCCCTTCCCCTCTTGCAGATCACCCCATTGTGTGTGGGAAGAGCAGGAGCTTGCGTTGTTACAGTAGAGATTTGCTATCCTCGGATACGGCGTGTACCTGCAGTTCTTACTGCGCAAAAAAGCTCTGAGCACTGATGATTCACAGGCCAATTATTGTCCCCTCTGAAAACTGCTCCTTCCTATCCCAGACGCTACTTTCTGGACATTTAAAATAATTTCCACATCCTGGTCAATTGCAAGTGCAGTTTGCAACTTGATCCATCTCTTTGTGGTCTTTCGAAATACTACGATTAGTTTTCTTAACCTGCATTCACTAAAGTTACCTTTATGCTTGGCTTTTGTTGAATCCATACATGATAATTAATAGGTTTAGTTTGAAGGTTTGTGTTGTTTGTTTGTTTTTGTTATTTGTTTTCAGACCTTTTCAATTCTCGACTGAGTTGAGATATCTTTGGAGTCGGTGATGGTCTTTTTTTTTTCTTTTTTTTTAAAACTCTTGCACCGAAACTCGAGTAATGAATGCATGAGTCTTTATTTTGGTGAAATGGGCAAAATAATTTAAATTAGGTTTGCATCATTTTCACTGACGTTTTTTTTTTGTCATCCTGCCCATTGAACAATCTACTTCCTGTTAATAAACATTATTTTACTCCTAAAAGAACTGATTTTATCGATTGTTGTAAACAGGTTTTCTTCCAAACCATGTTGTGCAACTAATATTAAATTCTCAGTTCTCAGATGCAATTTCAAGAATTTATTTATAAACTGTTTGTTTGTGTACTTTAAAAAATAAAGAATTTGCTTTTTAAGTGTGAATAATTACCCCCTCCCCGCCCTGCCCCTACCCCCCGCCCCCCCCCCCCCCCACACACACACACACGGAGACAGGCACACACACACATACACAGCAGGATATGGTTTTGCAATTGCTTTGTCTGTCGAGTGTTACGTATTACCTCCCCAAACCCCGGTTGTGGTGCACCTCAGTCTGGAGTGGGAACACGGCAGAAAGATTTGTTGTTTTGCGTGTTCTAATAAACCATGGTAAAACCACACCAATGCAATTGTAGACTAAAACAAGTAATTGTATTGTCGTGAAATCAGACTCCAAGACCTCTCTTCAGAATATGAGGTTTTATTGTAATCGACTTGGCGTTTACCGACATAAACACAGCAGTCATTTTAATAGCTCCACAAAGAATATGAAAGCACATCAAGACAGTTATAAAATGAAATAAGCAATCTAAGTCACTGGTCGAACCTCGTAATCACATCTTACCAAGATCTTTCAGAATCCATAGCAGCATTGGCAGTGTAACTTCTACAGCTGGTTAAATACTCAAATCCTCTTACATCAGCAGGCGTCCGCCCATGGCAGACAGAAATGTTTATTCCATGCCCGCAACATGCCTCTTCTTCCTCTTCAAATTTATCACAATCTCCCTCTCTTAAGAATGCAACTAATAGGTATCGTAGCCAAAATGGGTTGGTGGGTGACAAAGCCTCCCACCTCGCATGCAGTATACTGGGTCCCCTCCAGAAGCACCCGTGCTAGGTATCGACCTCACTCCCTCACTCGGCGAGACCATGGCCTGTGGCAAGGGAGACATGCTCTCATAATGCGAAGCAGCGTCGCCCCAGTAGCTGCGACCGGGGGCGAGTCCGCCCAGGTGGGGGATGTTCAGTCAACCTCGGCCGATCCCCTCTTGTCGGCCTGCTCATCCATTTCTCCACAAGGCGCCAGATGCTGAATCGGCACTGATGTTTCTTGGCCGTCAGCCAACCGGACGTGCGCGTATTCGGGGTTCGTGTCCAGTATGTCTAAACGGTCCACAAACGGTTCATATTTGCTCTGGCGGACCGTACAGTTTCGTAAAGCTGGTCCAGGCTCGGTTAACCACGAGAGTAGGGGCTGACCGCTGGAGCTTCGATGTTGGTACTTAAATTGTCGCTCATGAGGGGTAGCGTTAGTGGGGTAGTGAGGGGTTTGGTTTGGTTTGGCGGTTGTGTTGGTTTGGCGGATGCATTTTTTGACGAAAGTGTTGGTTTGGCGGATGTGTTGTTTTGGTGGATGTGTTAGTTTGGTGGATGTGTTGTTTTGGCAGATGTGTTAGTTTGGTGGATTTGTTGGCTTGGTGGATGTGTTAGTTTGGCGCATGTGTTGGTTTGGCGGATGTGTTGGTTTTGCGGACGTGTTAGTTTGGCGCACGTGTTGCCTTGAAGCACGTGTTGCCTTGCCGCGCGTGTTGCCTTGGCGCGCGTGTTGCCTTGGCGCGCGTGTTGCCTTGGCGCGCGTGTTACCTTGGCGCGCGTGTTGCCTTGGCGCACGTGATGCCTTGGCGCGCGTGTTGGTGTGGCAGATGTGTTGGTTTTGCAGATGTGTTGGTTTTGCAGATGTGTTGGTTTGGCAGATGTGTTGGTTTGGTAGATGTGTTGGTTTGGCGGCTGTGTTAGTTTGGCAGATGTGTTGGTTTGGCGGATGTTTTAGTTTGGCTGTTGTGCTGGTTTGGCGGATGTGTTGTTTGGCTGATTTATTGATTGCGTGGATGTGTTGGTTTGGCAGACGTGTTGCCTTGGCGCACGTGTTGCCTTGGCGCGCTTGTTGGTTTGGCGGATGTCTTCGTTTGGCGCATGTGTTTGGTTTGCGGATGTCTTAGTTTGGCGGATGTCTTAGTTTGGCGGATGTGTTGGTTTGGCTGATGTGTTGGTTTGGCAGATGTGTTGGTTTGGCTGTTGTGTTGGTTTGGCGGATGTGTTGTTTGGCTGATGTATTGATTGCGTGGATGTGTTGGTTTGGCAGACGTGTTGCCTTGGCGCACGTGTTGCCTTGGCGCGCTTGTTGGTTTGGCGGATGTGTTTGTTTTGGTGGATGTCTTAGTTTGGCGCCTGTTTGTTTGGTGGATGTATTAGTTTGGCGGATGTCTTAGCTTGGCACATGTGTTTGTTTGGCAGATGTCTTAGTTTGGCGGATGTCTTCGTTTGGCGCATGTGTTTGTTTTGCGGATGTCTTAGTTTGGCGGATGTCTTAGTTTGGCGCATGTTTGTTTGGCGGATGTGTTGGTTTGGCTGATGTGTTGGGTTGGCTGATGTGTTGGTTTGGCTGATGTGTTGGTTTGGCAGATGTGTTGTATTTGCGAATGTGTTGGTTTGGCGAATGTGTTGGTTTGGCGGATGCGTTAGTTTGGCGCATGTGTTGGTTTGGCCGCTGTGTTGGTTTGGTGGATGTGTTGGTTTGGCAGATGGATTGGTTGTGTGGATGTGTTGGTTTGGTAGATGTGTTAGTTTGGCGGATGTGTTAGTTTGGCAGATGTGTTAGTTTGGCGGA
Organism: Myxine glutinosa; assembly: GCF_964187855.1. NCBI lineage: Eukaryota > Metazoa > Chordata > Myxini > Myxiniformes > Myxinidae > Myxine > Myxine glutinosa. The sequence continues at coordinate 167,846,208 of NC_136264.1, forward strand.
TGTGTTAGTTTGGCGGATGTGTTAGTTTGGCGGATGTGTTCGTTTGGCGGATGTGTTGGTTTGGCAGATGTTTTAGTTTGGCTGTTGTGTTGTTTTGGCGGATGTGTTGTTTTGACAGATGTGTTGGTCTGGCAGATGTATTGGTTGCATGGATATGTTGGTTTGGCAGATGTGTTGGTTTGGTGCATGTGTTGCCTTGGCACGTGTGTTGGCTTGGCGCGCATGTTGCCTTGGCACGCGTGTTGGGTTGGTGGATGTATTGGTTTGGCGGATGTTAGTTTGGCGCATGTTTGTTTGGTGGATGTCTTACTTTGGCGCATGTTTGTTTGGCGGATGTCTTAGTTTGGCGCACGTGTTTGTTTGGCGCACGTGTTTGTTTGGCTGATGGCTTAGTTTGGCGCATGTGTTAGTTTGGCGCATGTCTTAGTTTGGCGGATGTGTTAGTTTGGCGGATGTCTTAGTTTGGCGCATGTGTTTGTTTGGCGCATGTGTTTGTTTGGCGCATGTCTTAGTTTGGCGCATGTCTTAGTTTGGCGCATGTCTTAGTTTGGCGGATGTCTTAGTTTGGCGGATGTCTTAGTTTGGCGGATGTGTTAGTTTGGCGCATATCTACATATCACTACCCCACCCGACATAACAATATGTATATATGTATGTATATATGTATATATATATATATATATATATATATATATATATATATATATATATTTATATGTAAATGTGTGTGTGTATATACAAGAAATATGAGTTCACAGTACAAGCAGGGTGCCTCATTTCCATTAAATAACTAATCGGAAGAAATTAAATAATTAGCGGACGTAGCTTCAAGATGATCGATATTTAATTGTCAGAGAAGTTTTTAGCCATCAAAGGCTTTCTTAGTCTTCCTCGATTTAAACTTTCGAGTGGAGAATGTGAAGGAGAAAAAGTACCAGACGGTTGGCAATGGGGAGAACAGCAATGTCAGTATTGACAAATCTGGAAATACAAAGATGTGACAATACAAACCAAGAGGAGGATGGTGAATGATGTCCATAACTGACATCCATACATTGCAAGTGGAAACAAGGAAGAGCAATCAGAGATAGCAAACCCTCGCCAAGATTTATTTTCAGTGGTTTTTAAGGCTGTTGTGTTGAAACAAATATGGCTGCTGAACCACGTGACCGATGACGTTATCATTATTTATTTTATTTCTCCACTAATTTATACCTAGATTATGCTCGAAATTTCATCTTGATGGGATGAAGTTTTGTACTTGTCAAATTATGACCATAATTGAAGCACCTATGACGTCTTTAACAGATGTTATTCCACATGGAGAGTTCTTTACAATGAGCCATGTCTCACTTTTTTCTGTGCAGCGCTTTCAGAGATATGGAGGTGCAAATGTTTTTGGTTTTTCCAAGATGGCAGCTGAACCACGTGACCGATGACATCATAATTATCATTAAAAAATTATACACGTGGACTTGTGAAACTGGTGAAAATTTCCTGTCAAACGGACCAACTGTTGCAGAGAAAACTAGAACGCATACTCCCGCCGTGGGTTTAGTTGGAATAATACGTTTTGTTTAACATCCCCTCCCCAAAACAAAAAAAGGAAAAAGAAAGTAAGCCCGAACGTCAGATAATTTATTTTAATATATCTCGGAATTAGAGGAGAAAAAAATCATTTAAGAATAAGAATAAAAGCTTTCATGCAGTAAAACAGAAAAAAATCTTTCCCAAAAAAATTTCCAAATTAAATTCCTGGATCCGGAATAATATCCTGAGCTTCACCAAAAACTAATCAATTCTTCCTTATCGGAAGGGCAATCATCCCACCAACTTTCATCCAAATCCGTTCAGAACTTTTCCAGATATCTTGTTCACGAACATACGAACACACACACGGACGGACACGATTGAATGCATTACTCCCTGGCAGGAGTAATACACCTGAAAATCACAGAGCCAGAACCAGAATTATTTATTTGGTCTGGGAAGACCATGCGAGGTTTCTTCCTCTTCAGCCTCTCACAACCCCGGGTGAACATGCGATCTTTAAAAAAAAAGTTGGAATTTTGACAAATCTGTTTTATTCGTTTGTTAATATACCTCAGCCATTGACAAATCTGGAATTAAGTCTTCATAAGTTCATCAAATACTGACACCGTGAATGACATTCGCTGAGCTAAATGTTGATATCTCTTCTGAGGTAAAAAAAAATATAAAAAAATACTGTTTTAAAGCATTATACGTATCAAACGATACATTTTATTAAACGGGGAAACCTAATACACACTTTCGTGGTTTTAAAATGACAGAATATGTCTTTATTAGAAAAAAGAAAAAAATGAACATTGAAGAAGACGCTGTTAAAAAAATACACCGCTCTAACGCATAACCACGAGTTTAAACTACATTTACAACAAATATGAACACTATTTTCATACATTGTTAAATATAGAATATATAGAAGATAATGTTTAAAAAAATGAGCCCTATCTTCCAATGGTAAAAAAATCCTTCAAAAAATTCCTGGATCGGGAATAATATCCTGAGCTTCACCAAAAACTAATCAATTCTTCTTTATCCCAAGGGCAATCATCCCACCAACTTTCATCCAAATCCGTTCAGAATTTTTCCAGATACCTTGTTCACGAACACACACGCACACGAACACACACACACGGACACGAGTGAATGCATTACTCCCTGGCGGGTGTAATCATATTTATTCTGTGCGGACAGACAGATGAAAAATCACTCATAGAGCGACACTTAGCAGAACAGAACAAAGTAGAATGGCACTCAGTAGAGCATTCCTTTGACCTCAAAAAATAATTAGTGGCTGAATTCAGTGACCTGATATGCAAATCGTCTTCAAAGTTTAAGTTAATCGGATGAAAATTGGAAATTTTAGAAATTTGGCCGATGTTGACCTTTTGGCCTATGTTGCCCTCAAAAATAGTTGGTGGTTGGTTTCAGTAAGCTATGATAATCCTTTTCAAATTTCAAGTCAATCGGATGAAAATTGAGGATTTTAGACATTTTAAAAAAGTGGTTGACCTTTGGCCTTTGTTGACCTTATGACCTACGTTGATCTCAAAAATAGTTGGTTGAATTCAGTTCGCTGATATGAAACCCTATTCAAATTTCAAGTCAATCGTATGAAAATTGAGGATTTTAGAAATTTGAAGAAAGTGGTTGACATTTTGGCCTTTGTTGACCTTTTCGCCTATGTTTATCTCAAAAATAGTTGGTAGTTGAATTCAGTTCGCCGATATGAAAATCCCATTCAAATTCCAAGTCAATCGGATGAAAATTGAGGAACTTGAGGCACACCTGAGCTCCTCACCACATACAAGGCTTTCATCCGCAGCTCAATGGAATACTGTTCTCCCTTATGGGCCGGTGCTCCTGCCTCACACCTAGCTCGGCTTCACGCTGTTGAAACCAAAGCTTTCAGAATCATTGGAATCTCCCGCGATGAAGCTATCGCTGAGGGCCTTTCACTCACTCACCGCAGGCAGGTAGGTGGTCTTTTTGTCTTCTATCGACTCCTCTCCGGCCTTGCTCCCCCAGCTCTCTCTGTGCTCTGTCCCCCAAATATTCCTACAGGTCGCACAAGATCTGCCAGCAACCCTCTGATGGTTAAACTGCCGAAATCTCGGCTCTCTGCTCACCTTCACTCCTTCATTCCTCTTTTCTCACGCCTCTGGAACAAACTCCCACACTCCCTTCAATCCCACTCCTCCCTCCAGGTCTTTAAAACAGCTGTTCACCACCATCTCTTATCTTCCCCCATCCAAAACCTTGATCTTTTCTACCCCCACTAATTCACCCCAGATCCACCTTGTTTGAAATTCCAACTTCTTTCCTGGAAGTCCTGACAGTGTCCATATGTTTTATACCTCTCCCACCTCCCCTTCCCATGCCCCCCCCCCCCCAAAGCCCTCTCCCTCCCACAGATTTCTCGATGTCTCCATGTCTCTCGGTCCCTGCTCTCAAATGTTGTGTTTTTGTCCTTCCCCCTCTCTCCCCATCTTGTCTACCGCTCCCCATGTTATATGTTTTATGTGTCGGTTTGTCTTTCTGTGTGATTAATGTTAGCTCTTTCACGAGCCTCGATCTTGTATACAAAAAAAAAAAAAAAAAAACTTAGAAATTTGAAATGCTTGTTGACCTTTGGCCTATGTTGACCTTGTGACCTATGTTGACCTCAAAAATAGTTGGTGGTTGAATTCAGTCCGTTGATATGAAAATCCTATTCAAATTTCAGGTCAATCGGATGAAAATTGAGGATTTTAGAATTTTGAAAAAAGTGGTTGACATTTTGGCCTATGTTGACCTTTTGGCCTATGTTGATCTCAAAAATAGTTGGTCGTTGAATTCAGTTCGCTGATATGAAAATCTCATTCAAATTCCAAGTCAATCGGATGAAAATTGAGGAACTTAGAAATTTGAAATGGTTGTTGACCTTTGGCCTATGTTGACCTTGTGACCTATGTTGACCTCAAAAATAGTTGGTGGGTGAATTCAGTTCGCTGAAATGAAAATCCTATTCAAATTTCAAGTTAATCGGATGAATATTGAGGATTTTAGAAATTTGAAGAAGGTGGTTGACATTTTGGCCTATTTTGAACTTTTGGCCTATTTTGACCAAGAATAGTTGTTGGTTGAATTCAGTCCGTTGATATGAAAATCCTATTGAAATTTCAGGTCAATCGGATGAAAATTGAGGATTTTAGAAATTTGAAAAAAGTGCTTGACTTGTGTCCTATGGTGACCTTTTGACCTCAAAAATATATATAGGATTTTGTTGGTCCACGAACTCACGAACATTTGGTGAAGATCGGTTTAAAATTGTGACCTGCAGGCAAGTATAAGTGAGCAGACAGACAAACACAAACCGAAGTGATCAACATACTTGTCAAAAAATATTTTTTGCCAAGTAACAAACGGACTCAAATGCAATACCCTCTCCTCATGTGAGGGAAATAACAGTGACGAAAAACAATTGACAGTTTTGAAATGTGGTGTTTGAGACAAATATTAAATAGTCCATGGATTGCAAGAAGAAACAAATACGTGCTTGAAATTAGATGACCATGTACATTAGAAGTGCTGATACCAAAGCAACTGCCATAATTTGGATACATTATGCATGTAGAACAAGTCTGGAGAAATCAACAATGCTGAGTGTTTTCAGTGAAGAAGAGGAAGAGACATATCTTGCATGTGCTGAATGGATGGGGGTAAAAGCTGAAACCAAGGTGACTCTGCCAGAACTTTGGGAAGCAATAGAGGATATGGATGTTTGGAGAAATCCAACAGTCACCAGAAATTGAGCAAGACTTGATGGGCTCTTACTACACTCTTATTTGCTGTTCTTTTCAGTTTCTTCCTCTTCCTATTTTCTCTCCTTCCTCTTCCTCCTTTCTCTCTCTTTCTCTCTTTCTCTCTCTTTCTCTCTCATTCCCTTTCTAGTTGTGTCCAATTGTTGCCTTGGATTGTCTCAAAACATTGATTATATTGTCAAATCTGACTATGTTAAAATCCAAGTTCCTCGTCTTCCTTTTCTTTTGTCCATTTTTATGTTTTTATTTCCAAAATTGTGGGAACAGGTGGAATGTCACTTTTTTCCTGTGAAAAAGCACAATAGATCAAGGCATTTGTCTGGTACATTCTTCAAAGGCCAAAGGCTTTGTATTTGTGCTTGTCTTGCTTTTCATTTGGGCTCTCCAGAGTGAGCCTTATCGTTGGACCGAAGTGGATAATTTGCTGTGAACAATTTTTTTGTAATTTAAATATTTGCATAATTGTCAATGAAATCCCCCCTTCCCCTCTTGCAGATCACCCCATTGTGTGTGGGAAGAGCAGGAGCTTGCGTTGTTACAGTAGAGATTTGCTATCCTCGGATACGGCGTGTACCTGCAGTTCTTACTGCGCAAAAAAGCTCTGAGCACTGATGATTCACAGGCCAATTATTGTCCCCTCTGAAAACTGCTCCTTCCTATCCCAGACGCTACTTTCTGGACATTTAAAATAATTTCTACATCCTGGTCAATTGCAAGTGCAGTTTGCAACTTGATCCATCTCTTTGTGGTCTTTCGAAATACTACGATTAGTTTTCTTAACCTGCATTCACTAAAGTTACCTTTATGCTTGGCTTTTGTTGAATCCATACATGATAATTAATAGGTTTAGTTTGAAGGTTTGTGTTGTTTGTTTGTTTTTGTTATTTGTTTTCAGACCTTTTTAATTCTCGACTGAGTTGAGATATCTTTGGAGTCGGTGATGGTATTTTTTTTTTTTTTTTTTTTAAACTCTTGCACCGAAACTCGAGTAATGAATGCATGAGTCTTTATTTTGGTGAAATGGGCAAAATAATTTAAATTAGGTTTGCATCATTTTCACTGACGTTTTTTTTTTGTCATCCTGCCCATTGAACAATCTACTTCCTGTTAATAAACGTTATTTTACTCCTAAAAGAACTGATTTTATCGATTGTTGTAAACAGGTTTTCTTCCAAACCATGTTGTGCAACTAATATTAAATTCTCAGTTCTCAGATGCAATTTCAAGAATTTATTTATAAACTGTTTGTTTGTGTACTTTAAAAAATAAAGAATTTGCTTTTTAAGTGTGAATAATTACCCCCTCCCCGCCCTGCCCCTACCCCCCTACCCCCCCCCCCCCCACACACACACACGGAGACAGGCACACACACACACACATACACAGCAGGATATGGTTTTGCAATTGCTTTATCTGTCCAGTGTTACGTATTACCTCCCCAAACCCCGGTTGCGTTGCACCTCAGTCTGGAGTGGGAACACGGCAGAAAGATTTGTTGTTTTGCGTGTTCTAATAAACCATGGTAAAACCACACCAATGCAATTGTAGACTAAAACAAGTAATTATTGTATTGTCGTGAAATCAGACTCCAAGACCTCTCTTCAGAATATGAGGTTTTATTGTAATCGACTTGGCATTTACCTACATGAACACAGCAGTCATTTTATTAGCTCCACAAAGAAAATGAAAGCACATCAAGACAGTTATAAAATGAAATAAGCAATCTAAGTCACTCGTCGAACCTCGTAATCACATCTTAGGCCCCCTTTACACAGCACGGAGATCGTTGGGTGACCATTGAGCGATCAAAAATTGGCCCCATCTCTCAACGATCTCCTAAGCCTCGAAAAAGCCGTTTGTGTAAATGTTTGGGAGATCCTTGTGCGCTCGTTGTGCGATCAAAAATTACATTTTCGGCAACTTTCATGGCGATCTATAGGTTACGGTCTATAGGAACTTTGGGACCACCTAGACCACCTTGACCAGCACCTTGACCTTCAGAGGATCTCGGTCTTGGCTTATTGGTCTTCTTCCTGATGCCTTTCATTCCGTTCTTGTTCAGTTCTTGTTCTTCTTCCTGATGCCTTTCATTCAGTTATTGTTCAGTTCTTGTTCTTGTTCTTGTGTTCTTCAGCAAGTCTTCAGAGAGAATGAAAAATAGGGGGTTTAGCACCCGTATTGATAGCCCCCAATGCCGCACTTCTCATCACCGTGGCAATCTCTCCCCAATCTCTCAACGAACGCTCAACAATCTCTCAAGCGGAAATTGATCGCCCAATGATCTCTCAGCAATCTCCGCCCCGGTCTTTCAATGAACTCGATTGGTCTTTCATCGAACGCTCAGCGATCTCTCACTGATCACTCAGCCATCTCTACCTTCGGGGTGGAAAAATTTGACGTTCATTGAAAGATTGCTGAGAGATCATTGGGAGATCGATGAGATCGTTGAGCGTTCGTTGAGCGTTCGTTGAGAGATCGCTTCCCTTGGCGATCGTTGAGATTGTTTTGGACCGAGTCACAACTTTGAGGAGACCGTGGCGACCGTGGAGATCACTGGAAGATCACTGAGAGATCATTGAGAGATCTTTGCGATCGCTGGGCGCTCATTGAGATTTTTTCATCGCTCAACGATCTCAACGATCGCCACCCCTGTGTAAAGGGGGCATTACCAAGATCCTTCAGAATCCATAGCAGCATTGGCAGTGTAACTCCTACAGCTGGTTAAATACTCAAATCCTTTTACATCAGCAGGTGTCCGCCCATGGCAGACAGAAATGTTTATTCCATGCCCGCAACATGCCTCTTCTTCTTCTTCAAATTCACCACAATCTCCCTCTCTTAAGAATGCAACTAATAGGTATCGTAGCCAAAATGGGTTGGTGCATGACAAAGCCTCCCACCTTGCATGCAGTATACTGGGTCCCCTCCAGAAGCACCCGTGCTAGGTATCGACCGCACTCCCTCACTCGGCGAGACCATGGCCTGTGGCAAGGGAGACATGATCTCATAATGCGAAGCAGCGTCGCCCCCAGTAGCTGCGACCGGGCGCCAGTCCGCCTGGGCGGGGGATGTTCAGTCAACCTCGGCCGATCCCCTCTTGTCGGCCTGCTCATCCATTTCTCCACAAGGCGCCAGATGCCGAATCGGCACTGTTGTTTCTCGGCCGTCAGCCAACCGGACGTGCGCGTATTTGGGGTTCGTGTCCAGTCTGTCTAAACGGTCCACAAATGGTTCATATTTGCTCTGGCGGACCGTACGGTTTAGTAAAGCCGGTCCAGGCTCGGTTAACCACGAGAGTAGGGGCTGACCGCTGGAGCTGCGATGTTGGTACTTAAATTGTCGCTCATGAGGGGTAGCGTTAGTGGGGTAGTGAGGGGTTTGGTTTGGTTTGGCGGATGTGTTGGTTTGGGGATGTGTTGTTTTGGCAGATGTGTTAGTTTGGTGGTTGTATTTGTTTGGCGGATGTGTTTGTTTGGCGGATGTGTTTGTTTGGCGGATGTGTTTGTTTGGCGGATGTGTTAGTTTGGCGGAAGTGTAAGTTTGGCGAATATGTTAGTTTGGCGGATGTGTTGGTTTGGCGGATGTGTTAGTTTGGCGGATGTGTTAGTTTGGCGGATGTGTTAGTTTGGCGGATGTGTTACTTTGGCGGATGCGTTAGTTTGGCGGATGTGTTAGTTTGGCGGATGTGTTAGTTTGGCGCATGTGGTTGTTTGGCGCATGTGTTTGTTTGACGGATGTGTTAGTTTGACGGATGTGTTTGTTTGGTGGATGTGTTAGTTTGGCGGTTGTATTTGTTTGGCGGATGTGTTTGTTTGGCGGATGTGTTTGTTTGGCGGATGTGTTCGTTTGGCAGAAGCGTTCGTTTGGCGAATATGTTAGTTTGGCGGATGTGTTTGTTTGGCGCATGCGTTTGTTTGGCAGATGTGTTACTTTGGCACATGTTTGTTTGGCGGATGTGTTATTTTGGCACATGTGTTAGTTTGGCGGATGTGTGAGTTTGGCGCATGTGTTTGTTTGGCGGATGTATTAGTTTGGCGGATGTGTTTGTTTGGTGCATGTGTTTGTTTTGCGGATGTGTTTGTTTGGTGGATGTGTTAGTTTGGCGGATGTGCTTTTTTGGCGCATGTGTTTGTTTGGCGGATGTGTTAGTTTGGCGGATGTGTTAGTTTGGCGGATGTGTTAGTTTGGCGGATGTGTTAGTTTGGCGGATGTGTTCGTTTGGCAGATGTGTTCTTTTGGCGCATGTGTTTGTTTCGCAGATGTGTTTGTTTGGTGGATGTGTTTGTTAGGGGGATGTGTTTGTTTGGCGGGTGTGTTTGTTTGGCGCGTGTGTTAGTTTGGCGCGTGTGTTTGTTTGGCGGATGTGTTTGTTTGGCGCATGTGTTTTTTTGGCACATGTGTTAGTTTGGCGGATGTGTTTGTTTGGCAGATTTGTTTGTTTTGCGGATGTGTTTGTTGGTGGATGTGTTAGTTTGGCGCATGTGTTTGTTTGGCGGATGTGTTTGTTTGGCGCATGTGTTTGTTTGTCGCATGTTTGTTTGGCGGATGTGTTGGTTTGGCGGATGTGTTAGTTTGGCGCATGTGTTTGTTTGGCGGATGTGTTTGTTTGGCGGATGTGTTTGTTTGACGGATGTGTTTGTTTGACGGATGTGTTAGTTTGGCGCATGTGGTTGTTTGGCGCATGTGTTTGTTTGACGGATGTGTTAGTTTGGCGCATGTGTTTGTTTGGCGGATGTGTTTGTTTGGCGGATGTGTTTGACGGATGTGTTTGTTTGGTGGATGTGTTAGTTTGGCGCATGTGTTTGTTTGGCGGATGTGTTTGTTTGGCGGATGTGTTAGTTTGGCGGATGTGTTAGTTTGGCGGTTGTATTTGTTTGGCGCATGTGTTTGTTTGGCGGATGTGTTTGTTTGGCGGATGTGTTTGTTTGGCCAATGTGTTTGTGTGGCGGATGTGTTTGTGTAGCGGATGTGTTAGTTTGGCGGATGTTTGTTTGGCAGATGTGTTAGTTTTGCGGAAGCGTTAGTTTGGCGAATATGTTAGTTTCGCGGATGTGTTAGTTTGGCGGATGTGTTAGTTTGGCGGATGTGTTAGTTTGGCGGATGTGTTAGTTTGGGGGATGTGTTAGTTTGGCAGATGTGTTTGTTTGGCGCATGCGTTTGTTTGGCGGATGCGTTAGTTTGGCGCATGTTTTTGTTTGGCGGATGTGTTGTTTGGCGGATATGTTTGTTTGGCGGATGTGCTAGTTTGGCAAATGTGGTTGTTTGGCGCATGTTTTTGTTTGGCGGATGTGTTTGTTTGGCGGATGTGTTTGTTTGGTGGATGTGTTAGTTTGGCGCATGTATTTGTTTGGCCGGTGTGTTAGTTTGGTGCATGTGTTTGTTTGGCGGATGTGTTAGTTTGGCGGTTGTATTGGTTTGGCGGATGTGTTTGTTTGGCGCATGTGTTTGTTTGGCGGATGTATTCGTTTGGCGGATGTCTTAGTTTGGCGCATGTGTTTGTTTGGCGGATGTGTTAGTTTGGCGGATGTCTTAGTTTGGCGGATTTGTTCGTTTGGTGGATGTGTTTGTTTAGCGCATATTTTTGTTTGGCGGATGTGTTTGTTTGGTGGATGTGTTTGTTTGACGGATGTGTTAGTTTGGCAGATGTGTTTGTTTGGCGCATGTGTTTGTTTCGCGGATGTGTTTGTTTGGCGGATGTGTTTGTTTGGGGGATGTATTGTTTTGGCGAATGTGTTGCTTTTGGACAAACAAGGTTTCTTGTGAAATACGTAATTTTGCTGTATACATGCTAAATACACTCTATTTGATGAAACACACACATTTCTGCACTTGAAAAGTGACTTAAAAAAAAAACGTGCACAAACATTGTTTTGTGTCAAAAACGCTTTTATTCAGAAACCGAGACAGTTTTTGCACAAACAATGTTTCTTGTGAAATATGTGTCGTGTTGCTGTATACATGTTAAATATACACTATTTGATTAAACGCACACATATATCTGCCCTCAAATGGTGACTTTCAACAAAAAAAAACCTGCACAAACAACATGGTTTTGTGTCAAAAACGCTTCTATTCAGAAAACGAGACTGTTTTTGCACAAACAAGGTTTCTTGTGAAATGTGTCGTTTTGCTGCATACATGCTAAATATACATTATTTGATGAAACACACACATTTCTGCCCTCGAATGGCGACTTTCAACAAAAAAACGTGCAAGGATTTTGTAAAAAAAATAAAATAAAGGAAATAGACCGACAGTTTAACTGTTCTAAAGTTTCACGTTTTTGAATTTGTTGTTTTATCTACACTTGACGGGATTTTGTAAGGACCTTCGAGCATTGGATTTGTAAAGTTTTTACCTTCGACTCCTTTACACAAGTCAGTTTCGAAGTTACAACGAACATGTCTCGTGCAAATTGCTTTTTATCCTCTAGATGTCGTTCAAGGTAAAGATACCGAAAGCGATCGGATCTTTCGAAATGCAAATCATTGCTCATTAAATGACTTTTTATAAAATTAAACTCACATTTGAAATGCTAACAAAGGTCAAGTTTATTTAATTAAAGAAAAAATCTTTGGCAATCCTAATTCTATGCATCATCCTAATCTAATCCTGAGAGAAAATATATTTCGAAATCCTCCTTGAATTTATGCTTTTCGGATCGATTAATCATGTCGTCAAGTATTATTGACCTGCCACCATTTTATCAGGTGTGCTTATTAGATGAAACCTTAACGGAAGTGAATTCAGAAGGATAATTTGTGGAATTGTAGTAAAATCTTTCCTATCTGAACTGGTGGCACTTGGTATTTGAGAATGCATGTCCAAATCCCAGATACTGGACATGTTCGACCATTGTCTGCTAATGTCCTCGTAAATGATATTAAAGTACACTAATATTCACTCATTATTTTGTAATTGATGAATATGCTCCACAATGATCCTTAGATGGATTTAAAATATAATATAAATTAAAATATTAAATAAATAATCCATTTGGCGCACCGCTTTGAGTCGCAGACACTGTTTTCTCTCCTTCCATAATGTGAACTATGACATTGTCGTTTATATTTCACGGTAAGAATAACTTTCCTTTTACTCAATTTATGGTTCTTCTGCCCTTTTTTGGAAATACTGGAACAAGTCACCCGAGATCCTATGAAAAGGCCAAGAACATGATAGCCAAATTCCATCGTGGCATATACTGATTTATTCCCTCATTTGCAGGCTTATACCCAAATTTGGAACTTACAGTCTAGGAATTTTGTCGAGGTACATTTACCATATTTGAAGGGCACATCTTTATAAAGGAAACCAGTGTTTACACATTGTGTTGCAGAACTGCCATAATTGTTTAAAATAAATATACATACATATTTGCTTCGGGAAATGCGGTGAGTGCTGCCTTTTGTATAGTCAGCAGTGCATTGTTTACACCAAAGTCCTCCACACTCCCTTCTAAGCTGTCGAGCCTGGGTTCGAATCCCGAACCGGCTATAAACTGTCATCCCGGTGTTTCCCAGCCAGGGAGATTCATCAATGGTGTGCCGCATTAGTTGGTGGACATTAAAGATCCCACAGTGTCCTTCATGAAGAGTACACAAGGCATCTCCAGCACGCTGAACAAATTCCAAGTTCCTGCCCTGTCTTCCTGCATCGGAGTGGTGATTACACAGGAATGTAACCCCAGCCAAAGAAACTGCTTTGACAGGAACGATGCTTCATGATCTGATCAAGTTGTTCTGAGGGCATGAAGAGTCAACCAACCTGAGTGTGGGTCGCATTATGTATCGACTACGTCACAGTGAAGGTAGTTGTCCATATAAACACAAACCGATGGCAAGATGGAAACTCTTCTGAGATAAGCTCATTTTCCTTCCTCCTTCACGAGCAAAAACTTGGAATGCAAGCTTTCGAAAATGGTTACCTTCAGCCGGATTTGAACCTCTGCAACCTCAGTCCTCACCAAGAGGTCGTTATCACATAAAAATGGCTGAGATCACCTCGCAGGTAAGTGTCCTCACAAAGAGGTCGTCATCACATCAAAATGGCTGAGATCACCTAGCACCGTGGTTCTTAACCTGGGTTCGACCGAACCCCAGGGGTTCAGTGAGCCAGTCTCAGGGATTCGGCGGAGGTCCTCCGAAACGCATGGCAATTTTTTTTTTCTTTTTGTATCAATTTTGAATCTATGTGTAATTACGCTTATTATTAATATTAGTATTATTTTGCTATGCATGTTACGAACGAATGGAAATGTTATTTGTAATTGTATTCCCATCCCAATCATGGTTTCTCTGGTCTGTGTTTAAGATAAGTTGTTTCACAATGACTGCAGTAAGTTGAATCACTGAGCAACTTGCTAATTATTCTGTTGATGGTGCTTACTTGCTTACTTACTTACTGGATTTTGGACTTTGCAGGTGTTCGGAAATTCCAGTGAATAGCCTCGATTAGCTTGCCATGTGCCGTGTGTCATTGGTCGCGCCTTACTTTGGAGTTACTGATTAATTGAAAAGTAAGTTGGAAATGTTTGTGGATATGCAGGTGATGAAAAGTGGATGGTGATTATAAAATATGATTGAATTACTCAGAAAATTAGGTGGGGGTCATATAACCCCTTTGGTCGCAATTCAAAACTAACAATTCGCAGTTTTCTATGTAATATTATAATGGGATTTGAGGTGACATAGAGTTGAGTAGATAATAAATCCCGTCATCGTAACTATAAGTTATGTTTTCTTCGTTAAAATTTCTCAGTTTTCAGAGGGGTACTGATTATATTTAAGCATGTTCCTTTTAAAATTTTTGTCATATAATTATTTGCCCGAACTCAATTAAGATCAGTTTGTTACTTAATTTTTAATTTTTTTTGCAGTATGTCGAGCAAAAAAAGGAAGTGGTCGGAGGATTACGTGCGGTACGGGTTCACGTGTTTGACGGAACGGGACGGAAGTCAGCGTCCTCAATGCATGCTTTGCAATGTCAAGTTGAGCAACTCCAGCCTAGCACCAGCAAAACTACGGGAACACTTTTAAAAAACTGCAGGGCGAGGGGCAGCACAAAGACGCCACGCTGGATGAATTCAAATTGAAGAGAGTCCGATTCGATGGAAGTGCTACCTTGCCCACTCTCGGCTTCATTCCAATTGACAAACCGATCTTCACCGTCGTATGAAGTTGCACACCTGATCGCAAAGCAGGGCAAAAACTGCACACCGTTGGCGAGACACTCATCAAACCAGCCGCGTTGAAGATGGCCAACATCATGCTGGGAAAAGCTGCTGAAAACAAGTTGTCTCTCGTTCCACTCTCAAATGACACCATCAGATGCAGAATCGACGACATGAGCGACGACATCCTCGCCCAGGTAGTTGCAGATTTAGTCGCGAGCCTGACGAAATTCAGCCTTCAACTCGACAAGACCACCGACGTTTCGAATTTGAGCCAGCTCATCTTATTTGTGCGTTAGGTCAAAGGAGATGAGATCAAGGAAGACTTTCTGTTCTGCAAGCCTCTCATAACAACGAAGAAGGCAGCTGATGTGAAGAAGCTTGTGGACGACTTCTTTAGAAGCAACGGCCTCTCATGGAACATGGTGTCTGCAGTTTGCTTGGACGGAGCTCCAGCCATGCTGGGATGCAACTCCGGTTTTGGAGCGCTGGTGAAGGCCGATGCACCACACTTCATCGTCACGCACTGCATCCTGCACAGACACGCGCTGGCATCAAAATCCCTGCCTCCAAAACTGGCCAATGTTCTGAAAATCGTCGTTGATACTGTGAATTACGTGGGAAGCCATGCTCTGAATCATCGCATCTTCAAAGAGCTGTGTAATGAAATCGGCTCTGAATTCGAAGTCCTTCTCTACCACTCTAACATTCGATGGTTATCATGAGGGAAGGTAGTGAGCCATGTTTTTGCCTTGCGTGTAGAATTAGCCCTGTTTTTGCGAGAACACCAGCATTGCCATGCAACACACTTCCAAGAGTGAGAGTTCATCCTCGCCTTGGCGTACGTGGCTAACATCTTCGACGCATTCAATCATCTCAATTGCCAGATGCAGGGCGGTGGAGTGAATGTCATCGAATCTGAAGAAAAGCTGAGCGCTTTCTGAAAGAAGTTACTGTTGTGGAGGCGGCGAACAGAGAACGACAACTTCACGAACTTTTCACTACTGGACGAGTGCGTGAGCGGGATCGAAGATGAGTCTGAAGTTTGAGGCACTGCTGTACCGGGGGAGCTGAAGCAAGCGATTGCCACGCACTTGGATGAGCTGGGAAAGTCATTCGACGGCTACATCCCCGACCAAGAGCAATACCCAGCATGGGTGCGGCAGCCGTTTACCTTCGACGTTGCAACAGCAGATGTCAACGACCAATACCTCGACGACCTCATCGAACTTCAGCAGAGCCAGACTCAACAACAACTCTTTGGCACAACAATTCTCTCAACGTTTTGGTGGTTTTGTGCCGCCAAATGGAAGGGTATCCTCACATCGCTAAAATTGCCCTCGAGATCCTCACGCCGTTCGTTACAACGTATCTCTGCGAGCATGCGTTTTCGAAACTGGTGGACATTAAAACAAAGAAATGGAGCAGGCTTGCATGCGAAAATGATTTGAGGGTGGCCCTTGCCAAAACAAAACCACGCATTTCCCAGATCGCCTCCCGAAAAGAAGAACAGAAAACGCAATAAGATGCAATTCTTCTTAATTTTTTGGTCAAATTTGAGGGGTTCCGCGAGTGTTTGGTGGGTTTCGTTAGGGTTCGGCGCCTTTAAAAAGGTTAAGAACCACTGACCTAGCAGGTAAGTGTCCTCACCAAGAGGTCGTCATCACATCAAAATGGCTGAGATCACCTAGCATGTAAGTGTCCTCACCAAGAGGTCATCATCACTTCAAAATGGCTGATATTTTAGCAGGTAAGGGTCCTCACCAAGTGTCGTCATTGTATCAAAATGGTGTTCATGACTATATGATTCTGATTTGGTTGGAAAAGTTGAAGTTTCAAAACTCTAATTTTTTTCAGTAATGAGGAGAAAAAAAAACTGTGCATAAACAAAATGGAGACGTGCACAAGCTTTCCATGACGGGTACGTTTGTCATTTGTATTTCTTGGCTTTTGCACTCGTGAGAAATCACTGCTGGAAGTGGAGTTAGATGGAGTAAACTTCTGGTGTTGTGTCCTGGGGGGTATTTCTGCCCACTTGAGTTTGTTCATTTTCATATTCCAGGGTTATTGGGGTCTCGCAGAATGGTCTAGAGGTAAATGCACACTCGCCTCTGAGCTGCCTAGCCTAAGTTCGAGTTCAGGTTAATACCGGCACCCTGAACAAATTCCAAATTCCTGCCCTGAGTGGCTGCTTGGAAGGAAATGGCAAACCACCCAGAACAACCCGTGCCAAGAGATTGCATCGGCAGCACCACAAATTTCATCTCGTCTCGTCTCATGAAGGTTCTTGCAGGAGTTAAAATACACAAATTTCCACTTATAGGACAATGACATTATAATACCAGTCTCGTCTATTTTCCGAAGAATTACAAGTACATTGGTGGACAATGGGCACATACATGTAGTAATTGCGATTTGAACCTGGTTTCCTTGTATCATGAACCATGGTGTTCGGATGGATATTAAACCAATCAGGCAAACTCAAAAGTTGCAATTGAGATCATGGATTCACGAGCAAAAGCACATATGTGAGAAATAAGAAGTGATCAAACAACACTTTAAAATCACATTTTCTTACTCTGATTCGATTTGCAAACTCCTGCCCGCAGGCACGTCTCTGTTTCCGATTATGATGCAAGTCATAAAGTTTGGTGGGTGCGATGGTGATGAGAGGAGGTCTATCTGGATATGGCATGTGGAAAATGTGAAAAAAACCAAAAGTGCTAAAAATCTTTGCCAGGCGGTTTTTGGTGATGTGTAGCAAGGTAAACAAATTGTTTCATCCCTCCCAGGCTCAATTTATGAACATCTGTTCGTTGATGAGCCGTGGCTTTTGGTTCCACGTGCCGGAAAGTTATTTCCCCCACACACGTGGTGTTTGTGCTTGCTTCGTTCGAAAAAATCAGGCATTTTGCTGGAGGCGAGCGTTTGAATTCCTCATCAAACCCTTTATCATCTTTGCAAAAGCCGTCAAGGTGCCTCAAGATGCTCGAATAAGCGACAGGTCGAAGGTATCAGTCCAAAGAAGTTGTCGGTTTTTGATTTTAGTTTTTAATGGTTTTAGAAAGACAGTTTGGCCAACAATATGCAAGGAAGAACTAGAAAACAAATGAAAATGCAAAGCTCATCCGTGCGACAGTTTGTATTCAGACGTTTTATTCTTCCTTATGCTCAACATGACGAAACCAGTTAAAAAACAAATTGACGATTTTATGCAGCTTTACGCTTTAGATCCAATTTTTTTTTGTCCTTTTAGCTTTTGATTGGTGAACCAATTCTGTGACCCAATATGTAAATTTTTAAAATTTCAAATTAATCGGGTTAAAATTGGCAATTTTATGCAACCCTGACCTTTGACCTTTTTATCTAAACAAAACAAAACAATAAGCTAACTTTTTATCGGTGAATCAATTCATATGACCTAATTTGCAAATTGTTAAAATTTCAGGTCATTCAGATTAAAATTTATGATTTTATACAACCTTGACCTTTGACATTTTGATCCATAAAAAAAATCAGCTTCCAGCTTTTGATAGGTGAAACAATTCAGTGTCCCAATATGCTAATGCTTAAAATTTCAAATTAATCGGGTTAAAATTGGCAATTTTATGCTGCCTAGACCTTTGGCCTTTTTATCTTAAAAAAAAACAATCAGCTTCTAACTTTTTATCGATGAACCAATTCAATGACCTAATTTGCAAATTGTTAAAATTTCAGGTCATTCGGATTAAAATTTATGATTTTATACAACCTTGACCTTTGACATTTTGATCCATAAAAAAAATCAGCTTCCAGCTTTTGATAGGTGAAACAATTCAGTGTCCCAATATGCTAATGCTTAAAATTTCAAATTAATCGGGTTAAAATTGGCAATTTTATGCTGCCTTGACCTTTGGCCTTTTTATCTTAAAAAAAAACAATCAGCTTCTAACTTTTTATCAATGAACCAATTCAATGACCTAATTTGCAAATTGTTAAAATTTCAGGTCATTCGGATTAAAATTTATGATTTTATACAACCTTGACCTTTGACATTTTGATCCATAAAAAAAATCAGCTTCCAGCTTTTGATAGGTGAAACAATTCAGTGTCCCAATATGCTAATGCTTAAAATTTCAAATTAATCGGGTTAAAATTGGCAATTTTATGCTGCCTTGACCTTTGGCCTTTTTATCTTAAAAAAAAACAATCAGCTTCTAACTTTTTATCGATGAGCCAATTCAATGACCTAATTTGCAAATTGTTAAAATTTCAGGTCATTCGGATTAAAATTTATGATTTTATACAACCTTGACCTTTGACATTTTGATCCATAAAAAAAATCAGCTTCCAGCTTTTGATAGGTGAAACAATTCAGTGTCCCAATATGCTAATGCTTAAAATTTCAAATTAATCGGGTTAAAATTGGCAATTTTATGCTGCCTTGACCTTTGGCCTTTTTATCTTAAAAAAAAACAATCAGCTTCTAACTTTTTATCGATGAACCAATTCAATGACCTAATTTGCAAATTGTTAAAATTTCAGGTCATTCGGATTAAAATTTATGATTTTATACAACCTTGACCTTTGACATTTTGATCCATAAAAAAAATCAGCTTCCAGCTTTTGATAGGTGAAACAATTCAGTGTCCCAATATGCTAATGCTTAAAATTTCAAATTAATCGGGTTAAAATTGGCAATTTTATGCTGCCTTGACCTTTGGCCTTTTTATCTTAAAAAAAAAACAATCAGCTTCTAACTTTTTATCGATGAACCAATTAAATGACCTAATTTGCAAATTGTTAAAATTTCAGGTCATTCGGATTAAAATTTATGATTTTATACAACCTTGACCTTTGACATTTTGATCCATAAAAAAAATCAGCTTCCAGCTTTTGATAGGTGAAACAATTCAGTGTCCCAATATGCTAATGCTTAAAATTTCAAATTAATCGGGTTAAAATTGGCAATTTTATGCTGCCTTGACCTTTGGCCTTTTTATCTTAAAAAAAAAACAATCAGCTTCTAACTTTTTATCGATGAACCAATTAAATGACCTAATTTGCAAATTGTTAAAATTTCAGGTCATTCGGATTAAAATTTATGATTTTATACAACCTTGACCTTTGACATTTTGATCCATAAAAAAAATCAGCTTCCAGCTTTTGATAGGTGAAACAATTCAGTGTCCCAATATGCTAATGCTTAAAATTTCAAATTAATCGGGTTAAAATTGGCAATTTTATGCTGCCTTGACCTTTGGCCTTTTTATCTTAAAAAAAAAACAATCAGCTTCTAACTTTTTATCGATGAACCAATTAAATGACCTAATTTGCAAATTGTTAAAATTTCAGGTCATTCGGATTAAAATTTATGATTTTATACAACCTTGACCTTTGACATTTTGATCCATAAAAAAAATCAGCTTCCAGCTTTTGATAGGTGAAACAATTCAGTGTCCCAATATGCTAATGCTTAAAATTTCAAATTAATCGGGTTAAAATTGGCAATTTTATGCTGCCTTGACCTTTGGCCTTTTTATCTTAAAAAAAAACAATCAGCTTCTAACTTTTTATCGATGAACCAATTCAATGACCTAATTTGCAAATTGTTAAAATTTCAAGTCATTCGGATTAAAATTTATGATTTTATACAACCTTGACCTTTGACATTTTGATCCATAAAAAAAATCAGCTTCCAGCTTTTGATAGGTGAAACAATTCAGTGTCCCAATATGCTAATGCTTAAAATTTCAAATTAATCGGGTTAAAATTGGCAATTTTATGCTGCCTTGACCTTTGGCCTTTTTATCTTAAAAAAAAAACAATCAGCTTCTAACTTTTTATCGATGAACCAATTCAATGACCTAATTTGCAAATTGTTAAAATTTCAGGTCATTCGGATTAAAATTTATGATTTTATACAACCTTGACCTTTGACATTTTGATCCATAAAAAAAATCAGCTTCCAGCTTTTGATAGGTGAAACAATTCAGTGTCCCAATATGCTAATGCTTAAAATTTCAAATTAATCGGGTTAAAATTGGCAATTTTATGCTGCCTTGACCTTTGGCCTTTTTATCTTAAAAAAAAACAATCAGCTTCTAACTTTTTATCGATGAACCAATTCAATGACCTAATTTGCAAATTGTTAAAATTTCAGGTCATTCGGATTAAAATTTATGATTTTATACAACCTTGACCTTTGACATTTTGATCCATAAAAAAAATCAGCTTCCAGCTTTTGATAGGTGAAACAATTCAGTGTCCCAATATGCTAATGCTTAAAATTTCAAATTAATCGGGTTAAAATTGGCAATTTTATGCTGCCTTGACCTTTGGCCTTTTTATCTTAAAAAAAAACAATCAGCTTCTAACTTTTTATCGATGAACCAATTCAATGACCTAATTTGCAAATTGTTAAAATTTCAGGTCATTCGGATTAAAATTTATGATTTTATACAACCTTGACCTTTGACATTTTGATCCATAAAAAAAATCAGCTTCCAGCTTTTGATAGGTGAAACAATTCAGTGTCCCAATATGCTAATGCTTAAAATTTCAAATTAATCGGGTTAAAATTGGCAATTTTATGCAACCTTGACCTTTGGCCTTTTTATCTTTAAAAAAAACAATCAGCTTCTAACTTTTTATCGGTGAACCAATTCAATGACCTAATTTGCAAATTGTTAAAATTTCAGGTCATTTGGATGAAAATTGATGATTTTATACAACCTTGATGTTTGACCTTTTGATCCATAAATAAAAAATCGGCTTCTAGCTTTTTATAGGTGAAACAATTCAATGACCCAATTTGCAAATTGTTAAAATTTCAGGTCATTCAGATGAAAATTGATGATTTTATACAACCTTGACCTTCGACCTTTTGATCCACTAAAAAAATGTGATTCTAGCTTTTGATAGGTGAAACAATTCAGTGTCCCAATATGTTAATTCTTAAAATTTCAAATCAATCGGATGAAAATTGACGATTTTATGTGACACTGACCTTTGACCTTTTGACAAAGTTATTAATTTGACTTCTCTATATGATCATAATAAACCTTTGTTGAAAATTTCATGACAATAGCTCAAATGGTAAAAAAAAAAGTTAGCTCCCCCCACCCCCCCTCCCCCGACAGACAGACAGACACACAGAAGTGATTGCAAAACCTCGTCTCCTGCGCTAACAAATTGGAATCTGATGATACTACACAACATAGTTGCTGGAGAACAAGACAGTGTAGATATCTGGCATGTACCAAAAGCAATGAAATATAGGGAGGGCATCAGGTGATTGCACAATTTGTAAAAAAATGGAATGTTTAATTGAAAGTAAATATTTAAAATGTTTCCATCTTTCCTCGGGCCAGTGCATGGTTTGCATGCTCATGAAGAACAAATCCATGCCAATTGTGTCTGGTTGACCATTTGAAAATAACGATTTGCAACTTACCTGGATAGATTCAAATTCAAATCTTCTTACAAGAACGTTCTCATATCTCAATATGTTGGTCTAATGGCATAAACTATTACCCGAATGATGTTTGAACAATTCTTGTATTTCAGGATTTTGTCCATTAACTCCGGTTCCGCAAAGTCGTTTTCACCCCTGTCTGTTTGTGAGCAGGATATCTCAAAAAGTTATGGACGAATTATGTCAAAACTTGGTGGATGAGTTGGGTTGGTGACAAGATCAACCGAGTTAGATTTTGTTTCAGGTCCGAATCCAGATCCGGCCTTTCAGTGAGATACAAAACTTAAGCTGTTCAGCCTGGCGGAGGTATGCGCTCTCCCGAGTGCCCTTCTAGTTGTTTGCTTTTGCTCATCGTTCTTTTATCTGGTGGTTGATAATTTGTTGCTTAAAGCATTTCACCACAAGCTTCAGATTTGTGGAAATGCCCTCATACTCTGTGGATCTTTATGCATATGTGAATTTTTTGTTTTTTTTTCTTATACCCTTGTAGAGTTTTTTGATTCATTCATTGAAACTTGAGAAGTGCGCTAAAGCGCACTGCGCCACTAAAGCCACTGCGAAGTGGTGCGCTAAAGCGCACTGCGCCACTAAAGCCACTGCGAAGTGGTGCGCTAAAGCGCACTGCGCCACTAAAGCCACTGCGAAGTGGTGCGCTAAAGGACCGACTATATCCTACTTCCTTTGATTATTTGAATAACTAATGTTTCAAAATAGTAACTTCACGGGGTTAGTAATAACATACCATTTTTCATTCATTCATTCATTTCGGTTTATTGAAATAATTAAACGCTGGACAAGGCAGTTCGAAGACTGAAATTTGTCAAGTTTACAATAATAAAAGTATTTCATAAAACTTACAAATGTATATAATAATAATAATAATAATCATATAAAATTACATTTATCAAAATATCAAAATAAGTAAAAGGAATGAACAAACATACATCATCAAACAACAATAAAAAATATATAACAGATTCTACCAACAAAATAACCTAAAATAGCAGAAAACTTTCATAATAGCATTATGAAACAATAATAAATTCCATACGTCGCCTTCACTACCTTAGCACTGTTTTTGTAATGTTAGTTCTGACAGTTCACTTTGCATTGAGACTGATATAATATCATCAAGTTTCATTTTACGCAAAGTTTAAAGTATTTTTGAAATGAAGATGTCGTTATTTTACCGTTGCCCATTATATAACGATTATTTAGTAACTTTGCGTCACATAGAAGGGGACGTCTATTTATTATGTACCCATGCCTGTGATATTCAAGGTAGAATATGAAATACTGAATTTTTTTGAAAATAAATCCGACAGGGTCTTTACCATTAAACAAAACTTTTGAGGTTCCACGAGCTAAAATGGGCAGTTATAAAATGGGCAACCGAATGTATAGTTATGGTCACATGGACGTTCAAAAAGCTCCGGTTAACAGCATTCCTGGACAGCATTGTTTTGCCTTTCTGGCTTCATCGGCAGGAAAATGGGTCGATATGAAACTTGTTTGGGGAAGTTTCAGGGATTGAGGGGGTGTAGAGTGGGACGCCACTGACTTGAAATCAAAGCACGCTGTTTGATGTAGAGTTCTTCCACCAGCCTTGACTTTGTATCCAAAAAAAAGACAAAACCCACAAGTGAGTAGGATCCGTTAATTATTAAACCTCAAAACTTTTCGGAATCTGGAATCATGTCTGGGTGCATATGGAGCGGGGATTTGGGAGGGATTTCTTAGGTACTCGTTTGAAAAACAAGTCCGTCTGTGCTGCAAGGCCGTGTGGATTGCTTGCGATGGATATAACTTGTGTCATGTGTGTGAGGCGTGTGTGGGGGTTGGAGGTCACGCACCGTGACCAAATTCGACTTATCGTAACCCATATGTCTGCGGACCACCAACATCCTTTCATTGAAAATACACAGACACGAGAATGTCTCTTCCAGCAAATGAATGCACTTCTTGACGAATCCTCAGTGATGGAAATTTTCACAAACATTTGGTGGTTTCATTTATTTATCTAATTTGAAGTAAAATATGATGGTATACGCCAAGATGGTCGAGGACACATCTGCGCATGCTGCAATGGTCTGTTTAAACTATGTGCATTAAAACACGAGTCATCTCTTTTTAGATCACACACACACACAGCCAGAGCCACACACGCACACACACAGCCACACACACAGTCAGAGCCACACACGCACACACACAGCCAGAGCCACACACGCACACACACAGCCAGAGCCACACACGCACACACACAGCCAGAGCCACACACGCACACACACAGCCAGAGCCACACACGCACACACAGCCAGAGCAACACACGCACACACACAGCCAGAGCCACACACACACACACACACACCCAGAGCCACACACACACACACACACACACACACACACACACACACACACACACACACACACAGCCAGAGCCACACATGCACACACACAGCCAGAGCCACACACGCACACACAAAGCCAGAGCCACACACGCAGCCAGAGCCACACACACACACACACAGCCAGAGCCACACACGCACACACACAGCCAGAGCCACACACGCACACACAAAGCCAGAGCCACACACACAGCCAGAGCCACACACACACACACAGTCAGAGCCACACACGCACACACACAGCCAGAGCCACACACGCACACACACAGCCAGAGCCACACACGCACACACACAGCCAGAGCCACACACGCACACACAAAGCCAGAGCCACACACGCAGCCAGAGCCACACACACACACACACAGCCAGAGCCACACATGCACACACACAGCCAGAGCCACACACGCACACACAAAGCCAGAGCCACACACACAGCCAGAGCCACACACACACACACAGTCAGAGCCACACACGCACACACACAGCCAGAGCCACACACGCACACACACAGCCAGAGCCACACACGCACACACAAAGCCAGAGCCACACACGCACACACAGCCAGAGCCACACACGCACACACACAGCCAGAGCCACACACACACACACACACACACACACACCCATGCATTTATTCATCACATTCAATTTTGTATTGCCCGAACCCTCATGGTGCCTGTGTTTCGGTTTCCTATCCCACTTGGGAGTGACTGAGTCTGTTGCACGGAGTATGGAGTATGACACAGAATACAAAAGCCAAATCCTCTATGATCTTTATGCAGTTCTTGTGTGACCCATGTCTAGGATTTCATCTTGAGTGCAGGCACTTTGCAATTAACATCTAATGAGACCAAATAGTCGATTTATTTGTTTATTTTGTTTTAGTTGCCTTAGCCAAAGCAACTGAAGTGAAGGCTGCAGCAGACGATCTGTACCTTGAGTGCCATTAGTCATGGTGTTGGTGCATGAAGGGCAACCGAATGGAAGTGCAGGGAATGCCAATTAATATGATTCCCCAACACCTGTTTGGTTAGCTGCATTACAGCTGTAAATCCTCCAATTGTGAAAATACCTGCGACTTCAATTGTTCAGGAATTTCTTAATGCATGGAGTAATGGACTTCTGTCTCTGTTTTGTCTGCAAGTACAATGTAGCAATAACTGTTCAATTGTCCAACACTCAGACACTGATGGTGATGGTAGTGATTTGTAAAATTAACCTTTTCTATTTAGACCAAGTGTGGTCCCATTGGGGCTGGTAGGATGGCCTTGTTGTGTGCACAGGTTTATGAGAAGTGTGCACGCAGCCCCTCACCTCTAAGGTGTCAAGCCTGGGTTCAAATCCCGACCCAGATATAAACTGTCACCATGGTGTTTTACAGGTATGGTGATTCATCAATGTGTGTGCCGTCCCTCGGATGGACGTTAAACTAGGTGTGCCATCTGCCAGCATTAGTTGGTGAATGTTAAAGATCCCATGGTGTTCTTCGTGAAGAGGTGGGCAACTATTGCCGGCAACATGAAAAAATTCCCAAATTTCTGCCCTAACTACTGCTGGGAATTCAATGGCAAACCACCCAGTATAACCATTGCCAATACACTCCTTTGGCATCAGCGATGCTCTGTAACAGATTGTGGTACATCAGATTTATTCTGCAGGATTCTCTTTAGATATTCAGCAAGATTAGATGTAATAGGAGGAGAGAGGAGTCGGGTTGGATTGGGGATTATAAGGAAGAGATGGTGTAGTAGGTAGGGGAGATGTCTGTGTAGGTGGTGGAAGGTAAAAAGGAAGGTAGGTGGTCACAACAGAGGCAGTAGGGATATTTTATACATTTGTATATACATATCATTGTGGCGGACACGAAAGCACTGACGTGGTGACATCACCCCGCACACCAAGTGGGGGTGGGCCACGCCCGGGAGAGAGGCGTGGCCTCACGATATACACGGGGCGCGCAGCCCTGAGCAGCTCAGTGTTACAGTGAGCTCTTGAATAAAGACTCTTACAAATTACCGCGTTGTCCGCTTCCTCCTTGCTTACAAGCAGCGCGCGTAACACCGCGCTTTACTGGTGACCTCGACGTTGGATCTGCCGTAGCGATCCTTCCAAACACGACGCCATTGCCATGGCCAACAATGCGATGTCGGTTAAACTTCCCGAATTTTGGGAGGCCCAGGCCGAAGTTTGGTTCGTCCAAGCCGAAGCCCAGTTTCAGCTTCGGCGCCTCACCGGCGACGACACGCGCTACTGCCACGTCGTCGCCTCCCTCGGGCCCGGCACGGCCGCTCGAGTTGTGTCCGTCCTTCACCACCCACCAGACGGCCACAAGTACGAGGCACTCAAGCGGCTGCTCCTAGCCACGTTCGGCCTCACGGAGGACGTACGGGCCGACCGCCTCCTGGATCTCCCCGAGCTCGGCGACACGCGCCCGTCGGTCCGAATGGGCCATATGCTGTCGCTGTTGGGCGACGAAGCCCCTGGTTCTCTATTCCGGGCGCTTTTCCGTCACCAACTTCCAGCACAGGTACGCCTCGCATTGGCCGAGACCGTGCTAACGGAACCCCGAGCATTGGCTGCCGAGGCGGACAGGTACTTCGCGGCTTCGGACACGCGGGCGAGAGTCGGTGCGGCCGTCGTGGACCTCGAGGTTGATGCTGCTGCCCACCTCGTGGATCCCGAGGCTGATGCTGATTCACAGCATCAGCTTACACAGCATACGCAGCATGCTGATACGCACCTCGTGGCCGCCGCCACGCCCCGCCCACCGCCGCGGTGAAAACCGCCACCGCGGGGAAAACCGCCGGCTCCACCGGCCTGGCGGAGCCAGCCGCACCCCTCCAGCTCCACCACCTGGTGCTGGTTCCACGCCACGTTCGGCCACGAGGCTCGACAGTGTCATCCGCCATGCTCCTTCAACAGGTCGGGAAACGCCCGGGCCGGCGCTCGATAGTGGCAATGAGCGCCGGCCGTTCGAGCAGCCTGCTGTTCATAACGGACACCTTATCTGGGCGCCGTTACCTGTGCGACACGGGAGCGCAGGTGAGTGTCGTTCCTGCCGGTACGTCGGACAAGCACGCCGCGGGCGGGGCTCCGCGCTGCTTGCCGCAAACGGGACGCCCATCCGTACGTACGGAAAACGCTGCCTCTCTCTGCGGTTCGGAGGGCAGGTTTTCCGATGGTCGTTCGTCACCGCTGACGTGCCCATGGCATTGCTTGGTGCGGACTTCCTGTGCGGCGTGCGCCAATGGGCTCCTGGTCGACGTAAAGCACAGACGTCTTGTCCAGGCCGAGACGTTCAGCTCGCTCGCTTGTGCGCTGCCCAGCTGGTCGAGCAGCTCACTGAGCAGCTCACTGAGCGGCTTGCCAAGCGGCTTGCCGAACGGTTCGGTTCCAGCCACGTTGATCTGTACGCTTCCGGCAATGGACGAATTCACCCGCCTCCTCGCCGGCTTCCCGGCCCTCACGTGGCCCACCTTCTCGACGGGGGCCGTCAAGCACGGGGTGGCCCATCACATCCCCACCATCGGGCCACCGGTCTATGCCCGGGCACGCCGCCTCGAGCCGACGAAGCTGGCGGTAGCAAAAGCGGTGTTCGCTACCCTGGAGCGACTCGGCATCGTTCGGCGCTCGGAGAGTGCTTGGGCGTCGCCGCTGCACATCGTGCCGAAGCCCGGCGGGGGATGGTGACCGTGCGGGGACTATCGCCGTCTCAATGACGCCACCACCCCCGACCGCTACCCCGTCCCCCACATTCAGGAATTTTCCGCCCGTTTGGCGGGCATGTCCTTCTTCTCGAAGGTGGACCTCATACGCGGCTACCATCAGGTCCCTGTCAGGCCGGAGGACGTCCCGAAGACGGCGGTCATCACGCCGTTCGGACTCTTCGAATTCCTGCGGATGCCCTTCGGTCTGAAGAATGCGGCTCAGGCGTTCCAGCGGCTGATGGACAGCGTCCTACGCGACTTGGATTTTGTATACGTCTACCTGGACGATATCCTCGTCGCCAGCGCGTCCCGCGAAGAGCACCTACACCAACTCCGCACGCTCTTCGAACGCCTGGGCCAGCATGGCCTGATTGTGAACCCCGCAAAGTGCTGGTTCGGCGTCGCCGAAATCGATTTTCTGGGGCACCACGTCACCAGGCACGGAGCCATCCCCCTGCCAGCCAAGGTGGAGGCGGTGAAGGGGTTTCCGCGCCCCCGCACGATCAGGGGGCTGCAGGAGTTCCTGGGCATGGTGAACTTTTACCATCGGTTCCTGCCCCGTATCTCCCAGCTCCTGCGCCCCCTGCACGAAGCTCTCCGAGGTAAGCCGGGCAAAGGCGACGTTACCTGGACCGAGCAGATGGACGCGGCGTTCACGGGCGCGAAGCTCGCCATGGCTAACGCCACCATGCTCGCGCACCTGGCGCCCGATGCACCGATCGCCCTCACCACCGACGCCTCGGACTACGCGGTGGGCGCGGTGCACGAGCAATGGGTGCGTGGAGCTTGGCAACCGCTGGCGTTCTTTAGCCGGCAGCTTCGCCCGCCCGAACGCCGTTACAGTACCTTCGACCGCGAGTTGCTCGGGCTTCACTTGGCAGTCAGGCACTTCCGCCATCTCCTCGAGGGCCGTGCGTTCACGGCCTTCGTCGACCACAAGCTGCTGATCTTCACGATGGGCAAGGTCACTGAGCCGTGGTCGGCCCGGCAGCAGCGTCACCTCTCGGCCGTGTCCGAGTACACGACGGACATCCGGCATGTCACGGGGAAGGACAACCCGGTGGCGGATTGCCTTTCCCGGGCCGTCGCCCACGCAGTCCACCTCGGCATCGACTATGCCCAGATGGCAGCGGACCAGGCCGCTGACCACGACTTCCAGGCCTTGCGGACCGCAGTCACGGGCCTCCGCGTCACCGAGGTGCCGTTCGACGGCGCGGGCGCGGCCCTCTTGTGCGACGTCTCCCTCGGGCGGCCTCGCCCCATCGTGCCCGCGGGCTGGCAGCGCCAGGTGTTTGACGCCATCCACGGCCTGTCCCCCCCGGGCGCGAGGGCCTCCCAAAGGTTGATCGCCGACAAATTGATCTGGCATGGCCTCCGGAAGGCCGTCCGCGGCTGGGCCAGGACGTGCCTCACGTGCCAGCGCGCCAAGGTGCACCGGCACACCCAGGCCCCGTTGGCCCCATTTACGGTGCCGGAACGCCGGTTTGACCACGTCCACGTGGACCTGGTGGGACCTCTGCCCCCCTCGCGGGGTTTCACCCACGTCCTCACCATGGTGGACCGCACCACCCGGTGGCCGGAGGCCGTGCCCTTAGCGTCGATGACGGCGGCAGACGTCGCGCAGGCTTTCATCGCCACCTGGGTCGCCCGGTTCGGCGCCCCCTCAGACATATCGTCCGACCGCGGCCCCCAGTTCACCTCAGAGCTCTGGGGGGCAGTCGCGCAGGGGCTCGGGGTCCGGCTGCACTGAACCACGGCCTACCACCCCCAGGCTAATGGCCTGTGTGAGCGATTTCACCGCTCATTGAAGGCTGCGCTCCGGGCCACCCTCCGCGACGGCGGCTGGGTCGACAGGCTCCCCTGGGTCCTGCTGGGCCTCCGGACGGCGCCCAAGGAGGACCTGCGCACATCCGCGGCGGAGTTGGTCTTCGGGCAAACGCTGCGGGTGCCGGGCGAGTTCCTCCCCAACTCCACGGCACCATGGTCGCACAGCAGCGCTCCGCTCTGCAGGAGACCGCCCAGAGGTTCGCCCCGGTGCCAACGGCACGCCACGGGCACCCACCGACGCACGTCGCCCCGGAGCTTCGCACAGCGGAGTACGTCTTCGTCCGCCACGATGCCCACCGGACACCACTGCGGCCCCCATACGACGGGCCTTTCCGCGTGCTGGAGACCGGGGTGAAGCACTTCACCCTGGACATCGGCGGTACTCCTGACCGCGTTTCTGTGGACCGCCTCAAGCCGGCCCACCTCGACGTGGACCATCCACCGCCAGTGGCCCGACCCCCGCGTCGGGGCCGCCCCCCTGCGGGCGGACCCCCGGCACCGCCCAGCCCCGCCGCCATGCCGCCCCCCGGTCCTGCACCCATCCCAGGGGCAGCCGGAGGCATCCCAGATGGCATCCCTGCATCCCAGACGCCGCCAGTCGCCAGGGGGCGCTTCGGCCGGGTCATCCGTTTGCCCCGCAAACTGACCCTTCAGGTGCGCGGGGATTCTGGGGGGGCGCGTGTGGCGGACACGAAAGCACTGACGTGGTGACATCACCCCGCACACACCAAGTGGGGGTGGGCCACGCCCGGGAGAGAGGCGTGGCCTCACGATATACACGGGGCGCGCAGCCCTGAGCAGCTCAGTGTTACAGTGAGCTCTTGAATAAAGACTCTTACAATTACCGCGTTGTCCGCTTCCTCCTTGCTTACAAGCAGCGCGCGTAACACCGCGCTTTTAGTTGGTGAATGTTAAAGATCCCATGGTGTTCTTCGTGAAGAGGTGGCCAACTATTGCCGGCAACATCAAAAAAATTCCCAAATTTCTGCCCTAACTACTGCTGGGAATTCAATGGCAAACCACCCAGTATAACCATTGCCAATACACTCCTTTGGCATCAGCGATGCTCTGTAACAGATTGTGGTACATCAGATTTATTCTGCGGGATTCTCTTTAGATATTCAGCAAGATTAGATGTAATAGGAGGAGAGAGGAGTCGGGTTGGATTGGGGATTACAAGGAAGAGATGGTGTAGTAGGTAGGGGAGATGTCTGTGTAGGTGGTGGAAGGTAAAAAGGAAGGTTGGTGGTCACAACAGAGGCAGTAGGGATATTTTATACATTTGTATATACATATCATTATAAAAACTGAACTCATTGATGTACTTCAGTTTTGTAATCAACAATTATTATTTTATTTTTGGAAAAAGGCAACAATTATTTCCAAAGCACTAGTTCAGAACATATTTGGTAGTTTATCTATTAGTCAGGTTCACTATGTTAACAAATATAATTTCGTTCAAAATTTTGGGAGATTAGCAAACCTGCGCATTTTTGGAATCTTAAGAGCATGGAGAATCCGAAAATCAATGTTCGCATTTGCACAGACACCTGCATAGCCGCCATTTTGGATTTTCAAAATGGCCGCCATAAAATACATATTTTGCGCGATCTCGGCTTCTAGTCAACCTAGAGACTTAATTAAATATGCTAATCCTATGTTTTCTGGGTCAAGGAATCCAATAAAGGCCTCAAGATAGTGCTCAGGATTATAGAAAAGCAACAAACAAAGGTAATTGAAAACCATTGTCTTTATATTTGTGATAAAACTGTATTACATAATACATGATATTGCAAGGCCTTTGAAGTTATAGGTTGTTATAGGAAGTTATAGGTAGTATCAGATTGAACTATAAGTCCTATACACAGGATCTACGAGGTCTATACCGTTCAGGAATATGCTTTTACAGATCTTCATCACTGTCCTGAGTGTCATTTTCGCAAAGGTGTCTACGCAAATGTAAACATTAATTTTTGGATTCCTCATGCTCTAAATATTCCAAAAATGTATAGTTTTGCTAATCTCCAAAAATTTTGAACGAAAAAACATAGTTAACCTGACTATATTGTAAACTGCATGGATAGTATGGCGAGCATTGGCGAGCGAGCGAGCGTTCTTGGACTTTTAGCATTAGAATGCTAAAAGCTTTGGCCCTCGAGCTTTAGAATGGCGAGCATTCTTGGACTTTTAGAAACATTTACAAATGATGCTCCCACGGTAAATTGGCTTGAGACGTACATGGGGACATCTCTATAAATGTGGATGTCGATATAACATGGTCCGCATCCACATCTAACACCGTAAGATTGCTTTTACTGTCCTTGGACAGCTTGCCATTGTCCACAAATATACTCTAAGGGAATGGTCAACAAAAGACAGTGTCGGTTGACTGACGCAATCAATGTGTCCCTAATAGTTTTCCTTGATTGTAAATGTCCTTTGTATATCGAGTATGTCACAGAATGCGGAACACTCAGCCCTCGCTAAAAAACACTCAATCTTCCCTTCCCTTCTCGTTTTCATAAACATGACTTATTGGACCCATCCCAACATGTAAGTAATCTTATACTGATTTTTAGCTATTCTACGAGGGAGTCGAAATAACCTGTTGGAGGCATAACGATGTCCTTCGGTCAGTCTGTCCCATCAGACAGTCAGTGGGTCAGTGGGTGCACTAACAATTTTTCATTTTTTCCCTACTCCTCCAACGAATCGTTTTGAAACTCAGCATGCCGATTCCTGACGTCGATGTGCAAAAACCAGGGGAGCCATGTTTAAAAAACTAGTACACCCATTCCCTATGGGAGCGACAGGACAGGTCATTCCTCTCTGGGGCATATAGATTGCAGTATATCTACGGTCGGGCCTCAAGAACATTGTTTGGGGAGGGAGGGGATATTGGGAGAGGAGAGTGGGGAGGGGCTGTTCATTTACCAATTTTCTTGTAGAGCGCTTGCCAAATTAGTCAGGTTCACTATGTTTTTTCGTTCAAAATTTTGGTAGATTAGCAAAACTATACATTTTTGGAATATTCAGAGCATGAGGAATCCAAAAATTAATGTTTACATTTGCGTCGACACCTTTGCGAAAATGACACCCAGGACAGTGATGAAGATCTGTAAAAGCATATTCCTGAACGGTATAGACCTCATAGATCCTGTGTATAGGACTTATAGTTCAATCTGATACTACCTATAACTTCCTATAACAACCTATAACTTCAAAGGACTTGCAATATCATGTATTATGTAATACAGTTATATCACAAAATAAAGACAATGGTTTTCAATTACCTTTGTTTGTTGCTTTTCTATAATCCTGAGCACTATTTTGAGGCCTTTATTGGATTCCTTGACCCAGAAAACATAGGATTAGCATATTTAATTAAGTTTCTAGGTTGACTCGAAGCCGAGATCGCGCAAAATATGTATTTTATGGCGGCCATTTTCAAAGTCCAAAATGGCGGCCATGCAGGTGTCTGTGCAAATGCCAACATTGATTTTCAGAATCTCCATGCTCTGAAGATTCCAAAAATGTACAGGTTTGCTAATCCCAAAATTTTGAAAGAAATTATATTTGTTAACATAGTGAACCTGACTATCTTCATCACTGTCCTGAGTGTCATTTTCGCAAAGGTGTCTACGCAAATGTAAACATTAATTTTTGGATTCCTCATGCTCTGAATATTCCAAAAATGTATAGTTTTGCTAATCTACCAAAATTTTGAACGAAATTATATTTGTTAACATAGTGAACCTGACTAAATGGTTAAAACATTCGAGCAAGCACTCCATTCAAAACTGTTGATAAGGAACGGCTGGCTTGGCAAGCACCAGCTAGCTGCTTGGTAACTGAACACATCCAGGGTTTCTTTCCTTTCAGTTTAGTGTTAAACAGCATTAGCGACTGTTTAGAAAGGTAATCAAATGTGTTTGTGGTTTATAATATTTTTACTTCTGGTAGGGTGCTCCCACGAAACGGCACCATAACCTGTTTATACACATTAACACGGCATTTGGCCAAGGAGGAAACACCCCTTGGTGAGACGCGATATTATTAGTATAATTTTGATTTGTAATAACATTAATATTATGCCTTTGTTATTAGACGTGGCCTTGGAAAAATGCCACAATAAAGCGATCTTAAGACAGATATACACCTCAACACGCAACAGCATTGGTGGGGAAAACCCCCTTGGGGAGGAGGGTAAACAAATTCGCTACAACCTTCACTGTGTGACCTTTAGTCCTCCTGTCAAGTTTGGTTCAGATTGGATAAGTAACGACCTAATGTATCAGTCAAAAATCGACAGACAGACACCAAATTGCGTATTTTAGTGTGATGATTTCCATCCACATGATGAGAGAATTAGCTAGTTAACCTAACATGTAAATTAAGTTTGTATGTCCATCACATATCACGAGATTCCATCATCTCATGAGATTGTGAATTCAATAATAAAACGAAGTTTCATCGTTGATTAATTTAAACCTCCTAATTTAACCTCTTAATTTAATTTGATCTTAACCATAATTTAACTTAACCTCTAATTTAATTTTAATCATAATTTAATTTAACCTCTTAATTAAGTTTTAACCTCAATGTCATTAATGCCCTCTTGTTTTAAAAAAAAAAACGGGGGGAAAATGGGTTGTGGAGGACAGAGAGTTGGGAAGGGGCGAGGAGAGTCCTTTCAGCCGTTGTTTAGTCCCTTTCAGTCCTTGCAACTTTTAGTCCTTTTAAGACCCATTCGACACTGAATACCCTACAGACATTTAGACCCCAACTGCTATTGGAATATACAATGGTAATGTACCCTTTGGACCTTCAGACTCCCTAGACTCTAGAGCCTTTAGACTATTAGATCCCTGATGACCATTAATACCTCTTCGAGTCTTTAGACATGTTCAACACTTTAGACTCTCTAGACCAGATAGACTGCTTAGTCCCCTTGACCCTATAAAACTTTAGACCTTTCAAGACCTTTTTAGATGTTTTAAGACCCTTTAAACACTTACATATTTTAGACCCGATAGACCTGTTAGACCCTTGAGATCTGTTAAACCCTAACTACTATTGGAACATACCCTTTCGACCCAATAGATCCCATGTACTTTTATATCCCTGAAGACCCTTTAAACCCTTAGACCTTTGAAGACCCTTTAGATCCCTTAGTTGCCTTTAGACATTTTCATCCTTTTAAACCCTTTTAGGCCGATTCGACCCGAACTAATTTTGGAATGTACCTTCTAGAATCTAGATCGTTAGACCCCTTAGACTTCACAGACCTTTAGACCCCTTCTGATCCTTTAAACCGCTGTGGACATATACATCCCTTATACCTGCAGACCCTTTTGACCTTTAGACCCCTTTAGACCTTTTGAAGACCCTTTTGACACTTTCAACACTTTAGATCCTTACACACTTTAGTTTAGATGCTTTCAACCCCTTAGATGCTATCGATCCCTTCGACCATTTAGACCTTAACTCCTATTGGAATGTACCCTTTAGACCCCATAAATCCCATAGACCCTTTAAGTTTAGACCACCTATTTACCCTTTAAACCCCCTATAGACCCTTCAGATATTTACGCCCTTTAAGTCCTTTGAAGACCTTTTTAGTCCTTTTATGACCCTTTTAGTCCTTTTAAGATCATTTCAACACTATAGATCCTTTTACATCCTTGAAACCTTTCGACCTTTTAGATCCTTTACGCCACTTTCTGGTTCAAAGGGTTTAAGGGTCCTTTGAATGGACAAAAACGAATGCAACATTTTTAAGCAATTGAAGACCCGCTCATTATACATAGTTTTCACTGTGCGAATACAATCACGTTATCAGGCCTTTCAGCCCCCCCCCCCCCCCCCCAAGGGCCCGAAATTTATCATCAAATCAAACTGAAAATCAACCATATCGCCTGAAGCAACACAACTACGACTACCCTCCATTGGTAGATGAGCATCTGTCCCTCTTGGGACTATTCATTCATTAATACAAAAGGTACAAATGTAGTGCCTACCAGGAATTCGTTGGCATTGCCTTCATGTTGATTGTAAGATTGTGTGAAACAGGGCCAGTTGTTATATTGTGTGAAGCAGGGCCGGTTGTTATATTGTGTGAAGCAGGGCCGATTGTAAGATTGTGTGAAGCAGGGCTGGTTGTAAGATTGTGTGAAGCAGGGCCAGTTGTAAAATTGTGTGAAGCAGGGCCAGTTGTTATATTGTGTGAAGCAGGGCCGGTTGTAAGATTGTGTGAAGCAGGGCCGGTTGTAAGATTGTGTGAAGCAGGGCCGGTTGTAAGATTGTGTGAAGCAGGGCTGGTTGTAAGATTGTGTGAAGCAGGGCCGGTTGTAAGATTGTGTGAAGCAGGGCCGGTTGTAAGTTTGTGTGAAGCAGGGCCGGTTATAAGATGGTGTGAAGCAGGGCCAGTTGTAAGATTGTGTGAAGCAGGGCTGGTTGTAAGATTGTGTGAAGCAGGGCCAGTTGTAAGATTGTGTGAAGCAGGGCTGGTTGTAAGATTGTGTGATGCAGGGCTGGTTGTAGGATTGTGTGAAGCAGGGCTGGTTGTAAGATTGTGTGATGCAGGGCTGGTTGTAAGATTGTGTGAAGCAGGGCCGGTTGTAAGATTGTGTGAAGCAGGGCCGGTTGTAAGTTTGTGTGA
Organism: Myxine glutinosa; assembly: GCF_964187855.1. Lineage (NCBI taxonomy): Eukaryota > Metazoa > Chordata > Myxini > Myxiniformes > Myxinidae > Myxine > Myxine glutinosa. Next base: position 167,882,787 of record NC_136264.1, read on the forward strand.
AGCAGGGCCGGTTATAAGATGGTGTGAAGCAGGGCCGGTTGTAAGATTGTGTGAAGCAGGGCCAGTTGTAAGATTGTGTGAAGCAGGGCTGGTTGTAAGATTGTGTGATGCAGGGCTGGTTGTAGGATTGTGTGAAGCAGGGCTGGTTGTAAGATTGTGTGAAGCAGGGCCGGTTGTAAGATTGTGTGAAGCAGGGCCGGTTGTAAGATTGTGTGAAGCAGGTCTGGTGGCAAACTCAGCATCAGTTACTTGTTTGTTGACTTCGATTTCCTAAGTAATTGTCAGCAGACTGTGCCATCTTAGCTCGTTCACAAGATTATACGCAGTCATCAGAAACAGGATGGTGGTATCCTCTTGCCATGATGTTGGCCTGACTTTCAACTTGAAGAAGCAGAAAAAAACCAGAAGTGATTTCCAATCTCCTCCATCCAACAACATCCCCTTGCCCAGCTCTCCACCTCCTACCCCCAATAAATATCCCGACATCATGATTGATAACCAATTCCTTTAAATGGGTTACATGATGGCTTACATACCGTGGCAATATTGTGTCATCTAACTACACAATGGATGATGAATTGCAATAGGTGCCTCAGGTCCTTTGAAAGATGAGTTGTGAAAGAAACTGGTTCTATGAATCTGTACAAATGTACAAAATGTATCATGCTGCAGTTTTGTCCACATTCCTTTATAGTTTTGAAACTTGGACATATTACAGGCGACTTATCAAGCTGTTTAAACAATTCCATCAATGCCAACTCTGAAACATACTTGGCATCGGGTGGTATGGCTTTATTCCGAATGGTGACATATTCAGACATGCCACACACAGGCTTTCGAAGATGGACAGGGCATGTGATAAAGCAGGAAGACAGCAGACAGATAGAGTGTTTCCACCATTTGTTGAAACAGGGTCAGCATGAGAAGTCAGGCTGGAGGAGTTTGGCTATAAACATCTATTTGAGATGTTGACCATAAGGGTGTGCTCTGGACTAGAGGGTTGAAGTGCTCATACCTCAACCCTGTTCTGGTCATCCTTAGCTGTTTGGACAACTAATCCCAGGATCATGATTCTGGTGTACCAGGTTCAAATGTTCTGTCCATTATTTGCAAATCTCCTTGTAATCTTACTATAATTCACCAAATGTCCGTCCGTCCGTCTGTCTGTCTGTCTGTCCATCGTTCGAAGGTACCGCAAAAACGGCTGATGCGATCGCAACGATATTTTGGGTGGATAATCCTGGGATCTCCTGGAGTAAAATAGGGTATATTGTTTTTCCAATTTCAGCTTTGGCGTCCAGCAGGTTTGAACTCCCGCATAACGTTATTTTCCGGGGTGCTGCACAAACGGCTGCACCGATCGGCTGCACCGATGGGACTCGGTGACCTCGGAGAAAGACCTTTTATAAGTACATGGGTTGAATCCCTGCCTGAGAGAATGCCAACCCTCCCCCCCCCCCCCCCCCCCCCCACCATCACGGCCGTCTCCAACGAACAATCCCACGACGTGAGACGAAAGGATGTACATATGTATACCATCATATGTCTATGTGGCAGTTATAAACCAGATCGGTTCATACATATCCGAGATATGGTTTGGTTATGGATGGACGCATGCACGGACGGACGGACGAGACCCAATGCATAAGCCCCCATTTCGGACTAAATACAATGGGGGCTAATAACGAATATGTAGCCCCCTCCCTGGCCCACCTGGGCTTGGTGAAAGGCAAATTAGCTATTGCTCAAGCACTACAACGGACAGGTATGCCACAAGGCTGTAAAGACCAATGAAAATTTAGTCCAACGGGCCCACTAGTTATAGCAAATAACTGAGCTTGGTCAATGTAAATGTAATTTGGCCCATCTATACCTTACGTCACCTCTATTATATGCACAAGGATACTCTGATTTTCAGCAATGCCCTCGTCCTACTATCTCTAAGGCAAATTAGGTTCACATCACTACATTTACCTTGGTCACATCACCACATGGTTGTTTTACGTATTAGGAGGTTATTGGAGCTATACTGCCGGCAGTAATCATTTGGATCTCAACCTTCAAAAGGATAGCTGTAGAGCTCAAAATGGCTACGTGAAGAAGAGCTTAAACCAGAGAATCATTTGCCATTCAATTTTCCTTCCAACAGAGGTTGTAACTCACTTAACACCTGGAAAGGTCATCACTGTTACTTTATTCCACATGATCATGTGACACAGTTATCAACTAGAACGGCACTTGGTTGAGCGCAAACCTCCACCAGGCTGAACAGTTTATGTTTTCTATCCCACTGATAGGCCGGATCTGGATTCGGACCTGAACCAAAATGTAATCGGCTTGTTCTTGTCACCTAACCAACTCATCCACCAAGTTTTATCTTAACTCTTCCACAACTTTTAAAACTATGTTATATATCGCTTTTCGGCCGATCTGTCAATGGGGAAGAATCACTTACAAAATTAAATAATTCTCATATCCGAATCAATATTCAGATATTCACCAAAATCTAATCAATTCGTCCTTGTCACACACCCAACCCGTCCACCAAATTTTTTCCAAGTCCGTCAATAACTTTTTGAGATATCCTGCTCACAGACAGACAAACAAACCTTCGGTGGTGGAAGTAATAATCTGTTACGGATCCTTTCACAACATCAAAGACAGGAAAGAACAGTGAAGGGCTGATTCATTTTACGCCATTCACATAGTTTTCTGGACTGCTTTCCAAGGCATCATCCATAAAGGCAACCATGTTCCTTATAGCTGGGCTGTTCTCCAACATAGGGGATATTTTGGAATTAGCAGCCCCTTGATCGATAACCTGACCTTCCTCCAGTCGGCAGCAGTTACAACCAAAACGGCCATTTAACTGAGTTGTATTGCTGAAGATACGTTGAGCACATGAATTGCAGGAAGAACATGTCTGGTGTCGTCTCAATGGTTAAGGTGACTGGCTTGAGATCTTAGGGTCTTAAGTTCGAGCTCTTGTCATGCCGCTGAAATAACACCAGGTGAGTTGATTCAGCCTGGCATCCTTCCAAGGTCGGCCAAATGAATGCCAGCTTCCTGGTAATATGGGGACATTGCATCAGCGGCACAGCTGCGCATCCAGAAAATGATGCAGCCACAAGCTGCATACGAACCACCACAATGACAGGAAGAACATGCACTGAAGACTCTACTCTGAATTGTCTCATTAGTTCCATTTACCCAGTCGATACCATCCACACCATGGTGCTTTAGTTCCTCTACAAAGGGCTCCAGGAAACACTGTGACCATGCATCTTCTTTTCCAAACCAGAGTCCCATGAGAAGACAGTTGTCTTTATTATCCATTGGAAGTTCATCCACATAGTCTTGCAACAGGAAAACAGATTTCTTTGAGGATCTAAAAACTGGTTTCCTTCGAAGTTCCACATCAATGTTATATCTGAATCGGTAATTTCCTTTAATATCCTTTCATCATCCCACCACCAAAACTACTACTCAGGGTGATCTGATGGACTTCATAAAACTTCTTACATGTCAGTGTTGCACCATTGACAATTTTCTGTGTTGCCACATTCTTAGTATTTCCCTATGTAAGTATCACACTCTAAACAGTATAAGTGAGCTTCACAACTTTGGTCATTGATCGCTCCTTTTCCAAGGAGACATTTGGAAGTTGTGAAGCAGCCCAGTGCTATTTTAGAAGTTGCGGAAGGCAAGAAGACGAGGCCATTTCGTAGGGTTCAAAGCTTGTTTATTCAAACAGGAATCTCCAGCACACTCTAACGCGAACGGAAGTCGTCACGCTTTTATAAAGCCAAAACCCTCTTCGGAGGGCGTGGCTCCGACAACCGCGCGTGCGTCACGTCCACACAACAAAAAGCTCCACAGGCCCGTGCACGTGTATTATGACCAAATAAGGTAATCGCTACATGCACTTAAAGTGCACCATAAAGGTGCACCATAAAGTAACCATGCATGCACCATAAAGTGCCTGCATGCATAAAGCCTGCATAAACTGCCTGCATAAAGTGCATGCACCATAACATGCACCATAAAGTAACCGCACATAAAGTATGCGCATAAGGTAACCGCTACATGCGTCCCCCCAGAATGCACTCCACGGGCATGTACGTAGTTCGCAGGCGCGCTCGGCAGTGCCGAGAAGGCTCGAGCAGTGCTCGGCCTCGGTACGCGTGAAAAAAACGCTGCCGTGGGGTTGAGCCGACCGAAGGGCTGGTCAAGTCCTCGGGGGAGGCTGCCGAGGTTCCTCGCGGGCCCCCCGAGGTTGCAGGTCGCGGGCAGTGCCGAGAAGGCTCGAGCAGTGCTCGGCCTCGGGGCACGCGAAAAGCGATTGAGCCAACCGAGGAGCTGGTCAAGTCCTCGGGGGAGGCTGCCGAGGTTCCTCGCGGGCCTCCCGAGGTGGCAGAGTCGGAGAAGTAGTTGCGCGAGTTGCAGCTGTAGTTGTAGAGTGAAGTTGTGCGAAGGTGACGAGCAGCAGTGTGTGCGAAGATAACTAAGCAGCCGTGCCGCCAATGTCAGTGCGCGCGCAAGAGATGAGCAGCAGTGCCACCCACATCCCGTAACTGCGTCCCTTCGGAGGGTCCTGGAGCAGGCTCGCCCCTCCGGTCGTAGAGGAGGAGCCGAGCGCGGTGTGCGAACCACATGGCCGCTCGTCGTCGCCAAAATTCCGGCAGTTCGATCGAAACTGCCATGTTCGTTTGCAGCCCCCGAATCCGTCTGGGGGCAGCCGGGGTCACCAGTTTAGAAGTTGCGGAAGGCGAGAAGACGAGGTCATTTCATAGGGTTCAAAGCTTGTTTATTCAAACAGGAATCTTCAGCACACTCTAACGCGAATGGAAGTCGTCACGCTTTTATAAAGCCAAAACCCTCTTCGGAGGGCGTGGCTCCGACAACCGCGCGTGCGTCACGTCCACACAACAAAAAGCTCCACAGGCCCGTGCACGTGTATTATGACCAAATAAGGTAATCGCTACATGCACATAAGGTAACCGCCACATGCGCATAAGGTAACCGCTACACTATTATGTTTAACAGTTCAAGCAAAACCTCAACAGCTGCACCAGACAAGTTATGGCGTAAAATGAAAGCTGTAAGCGTTGCAATAGCTTGACCTTTGGTAATGTCCGAGCCATCGTGGATGGACTCATCTGCATTAGGAATATTGGGCCCCGGAGTGTTATTCCCTGCATTGACGATTCCACCATTTTCCACATCACCCTAAAAAAGAATAATATTGTGCATAACATCATGTGCAATAATGAAACACATTTTATGTCTTTTCTTTCAGCATTAATACCCAACAGCTCCATTTAAAGCATATGTATGCCACCCTCGGTTGTTAAAGAGAGATTGAGGGCACAAACATGAAATTTTAGTAAGACAACAAAATCTTAGTTCCAAGATTTTCAGTGCACAGACCAATCATGATGCAAGACAGAAATGCTTCCCAGCATTGCCATCTTCAGACTGGTTTGTTGATCTGCCAGGCTCTTCAGAGAAAAAGTAAAACTCTTTATATGAAATTGTGGTTGGATCATCCTGCTTTATAACAAAAGAACATGATTTTTAGTGAATATGCTACAAAAATGTCAGTAAAGTCACAGAGATAAAAGGCCTTAAATAATGAGTAACCAATGCAGTTTTTTGTGAGTTGCATAATGTAATCTGGCCATTCTCAGAAAGCCTCCTCAGCGTCGACGAGTCTGGCATTTCACTCAGGCCGACTGGCACGGTCTTCAAGCAGCCATCAATCATCTGGACTGGTCTCTCATCTCTACTGCCTCTGACATCAACTCTTCCTGGCAATTCTTCCAAAGTAAACTGCTCTCTCTCTCTCTCTCATGCACAGATTTATCCCATCTCGTCTTCAGTTGTCTTACCCTTCCTCCCATCCATGGTACACTGAATCTTGTGGTGAGGCAGTTGCCCTGAAACAACTTGCCTTTGCCTCTTGGAAGGCTAATCCAACTGAAGGCAATCTCAGTTCCTTCCCCCAAGCTCGGAACAAGTGTGTCTACCCTCAGGAGAGCCAGGAAGCAATATCTCTATACTCTCAAGAATGAACTCTCAAACCTGTCTCCTTCCTCCAAATCCTGGTAACATCTGGTCAAATCTGTTTCTGGTGTTTGTTCCCCCTCCATCCCCTCCCTTACCTCAAATGGCTACACAGTTGACACCATACATGACAAAGCCGAATGCCTCAACTCTGTGTTTGCCTCAAAATATTTTGTCCCAAACACATCTCTCTCTCTGTACCCACCTTACCCAGTTGAACCCCGTTTCTGCTGGACTCTGTGTCCTTCTATCCTGACAAGGTGGAGAAGTTTCTGTCAAACCTCGACTCTGATTCTGCAACTGGACCAGACGGCATCAGTCCACGGGTCCTCAAATCCTGCTCTGCCGCTCTATCTCACACTCTCTCTATTCCCTTCACCCTCTCTTTTGCTCAAGGTCATCTGACATCAGTTTGGAATTCAGCCAACATTACCGCTTTACATACAAAAGGTGCAAAAACATAACCTTGCAACTACAGAGCAATCAGCCTGCTCCCAATTATCAGCAAAGTCATGGAATCCATCATTGCTTCGGATATCAAATCCTTCCTCTTCACCAATGGCTTGATCACTGATCATCAATTTGGTTTCAGACCAGGTGACTCTACTCTGGACATGCTGCTTCTGCTGTCTCAACAATGGATGGAGGTCCTCAATGCCAAACAGGAAATCAGAGCTGTCTCCCTTGACATATCACGTGCCTTCGATACGGTCTGGCACCCCCATCTGCTCACCAAACTCTCCTCCTATGGTATCCATGGAAATGCCAAGCAATGAATATGGGTGGTTTGTCGCCTGCAGGTTGGGTCCGTCCTGCATTCGGATTCAGGGGAGGAGGTTTGGTCGGGCCAAGGCTCCAAGCACCATCCCGGCGCAAGGCCTTGCGCTCCCAAGCGCGATGGCCGAGCCTTGCCCGGCTGGAGTGCCGCCACCACATTACCAAGAGCGCCGCTCTGCACCCTTCTACTTCCCCTTGAACCGGGCCGCCCGCTTTGCCTAACAAAGCGCAGAATCGACCGTGAAGGGCGGAGCCCGGCCCAAAACATGCACGACGCTCCGTGCAGGAGCAAAGCGGCACCGATCCCGGCCGGCCCCCGCAGCACACAAAGCCAATCACGGACTGAGAGCTAGCGTCGGCTAAACGTCGGCCTAACCGCTGCCCTGGTCAACGTCGATGCTTTCCTTGCATGCTCACACCACGCGTTCCGTTCTGCACTCATACATCTCCTACACTCCATCAATTCCACCACCGAACTCTGTTACACACCACTCGCTGTTCGAACACTCCATAACACACCTCTCGCACGCACCGTCTTGCACACTCTCCCTTGGTATGTACTCCATACCACTCATGGGGGTGCACTCTTGCATCGACCCATTCAGCGCACACCTACTCACGGGTGTGCAATCCCTTGTCGCACACCCAATCACGTGCTCCACCACCAACTCAGGTGTGAATTCTCGCACACGCTCAACCATTCCAGGTGTGCATTCTTTCTCACTCGCCACAACCAACTCACTCTCCGTGTCACATTCATCACCCATACACTCTGACGTGCATTCGCTCCCGCACTCGGTATCACACTCTCGCTCCGGCGCCATTCGCACACGCGCGCCATTTCCACTCACACAGCGCACCACAGACCTCCCACAAACGCCCGGGTTACGCTGGGATCCCAAGCGCGCGGAAATTCCTTTGGCGCTAAACACTTTCCCGCCAAATCTCTTAGCACCATATATCACCGGGCTCAACTTCGGGATTCTTCTTCTTCGCTTCTCCACCACCTGCAAACTTTCATTGGGGTTAATAAGCACAGCATCATAATGTGGACACAGACTTTGCACAATTTCTATTCCTTTCTTCCGCGAGTGCTTTTCTAAGTCCGTCTCTTCTAACCCAATTTCCACTATTGCTTCGATTTTAATTTCTTTTTCCTTTCCCTCGATGACCGCTGGCTCTATTAAAATTTTCTTTTCTACTTCGGCGGTCGCCGGCTTCCCCATACCCCGGGTCGCGATTTCTATACCCGTCCACGTGACTTCGCTTTGCTCACCTTCGCTCACCCCGCGCTTCTCCAGCCGCGTTACCCCGTCACATACCCGTGTGCCCTTCCCGCTTGACCTGCGGTCTATGTCCTCTCCCATCTTTTTTATTAACTCCCCTCGGGTATCCATTTTTTTCTCTTGGATGTCCATTTTTCCAAGTAATTCATTTATTTCATTCTTTTGGGCGTCCATTATTTCTCTTTTGGATTGGTTCCCCATCTCTCTCATTTCTGCCATGAATTGCATGATGAAGGCTTGCATGTCGCCCACCCCCATTAGCGCAGCAGGCGTGGCCCTCGTCGCCATGTGCGAGGCGCCGCCATTTTGTGTGCCTGCAACCCCCTCTACTACACCTTCTTCAACCTCCTCTTCCATTTCTCCCACCTCTTCCCTGGGGTCCTGGGTCGATTCTAACCCTTCTTCTATCTCCCCCACCGGCATCCGATCGCCTTGACTATCCATGGCACCACCTTAATTTGGGTTTTAATAAAATTTTTGGCCGCTCCTAATTTTTGACCAAATCTTTTCACAGTGTCCAAAATTTGGTTCGGGTCCCAAATCCCACTCACAGACACCAATTGTTGCAGATCCGGGGGTCGGCACTCCCCTTACCAAGGGGGGTTAATCCCCTTGTCTTTTACACTGGCCGATCCCCCCAGCCCTGGAAATTATACCCTCCTTTGCGGTCGAGATTGGCCAGGGTGATTGGTCAAGATGGATTCCCAAATACCTGCGTGCCAATCTCTCCGCAAAGCAGGGAGATAATTTCCGCTCGAACCACGGACAGATGTAAATTGCTGAGCGGTTTAGCAATCCGCGACTCGAGCCGTTAGCAAAGAGACTAACCCGATTCTGAGCGGTTCTAATCGTGCCACCGGTACTCAATTGAGGAAATCATGGAAGTGATCGAATGAGAGGAAATCAAAAGGTAAGGAAGAACAAATATGATTTATTACTACACCATACAATAACCCAAGAAAGAGGAAACGAAAGAAGGGCATGTACAGGGAGAAGAGCAAAAAGGACACAGGGCAAGCTTATACAGTCTCAATTAACACGCCCAGGACAATACAGACAGACTTACACGGGAGGGTAGTGGTAGGAGGAGAGGGTCCAGGCAGATGGGTCAGGCGTTGAGGTCCGGCTCCAGGTTCACCCTCCACGCCGGTCCACGCTTTGGTTCCGCGGCGAAACCCGGCAGGCAGCGCGGTTGGTATTGTCGCCGCGAGCGGACTGACTCTCTTACTCAACTTTGTGTCTGCAGACCGGCTCTCTCACTCTCTCGTCCTCCCGTCTCATCTCCTCTCAAGGTGCCGCATTTGCGCTTATATAGTGTCCCTTTTGAAATCAAGCCGCCCGCTTTTAGACACACCCACCGGTGAGCTCGCCTCGGCCCTGGTTGGTCGCGAGGGCTCACCGACTCCTCCCTTGGTGACACGTTGATGGGGCCACGCCTTTGTCCTTGGCGCTCCGCCCTTCTTCTCCAACTTGACCGCGTGCGTAATGGCGTTTGATTCAGCGAACGCTGCTGGGTGAGCAGGGGCGTAACCCAATTTGGAGAGAGCCGAGCCGCAAAATGAATGGGAATTGACTGGGATTGAAAAAGGACCTATGCTATTTGATTAATGCAACGCAGAGTCAAACTATTGGAAACAGAGCCTTACCTGAAACACATACTAATGAAATAACTGAAGAAGGTTCCTATGGTGTCCGCAGACGTGTTGCGGACGCAACAACAACTCGCAGACGTGTTGCAATATGGCCTAACCAGGATGCGACCTTTAACCTTTGGAAGATGGGGATATTTACAGGGAATTATTTACAAGAATTATTATTTACAAGTGAGGGGTTCTCAAAACCGCAACAATATACTTGAACACTGTAGAACACAAATCATCTGTCATAATACTTCCAAGAACCTCCAGCTTAGCAGTAGTTGGTGTATTGCCCGGACAGTTCTCTCGAACAAGCCTGAGGCAGGGAGACAGCCGATTGATCTTGCAGGAGCGACCCAGAGATCCCCTACATTCAGGTTGGTGTACCGCTGCCTTCACGAAGCCAGCGCCACATCAGAGTTAGAGAGACATAGGGAGGGGGAGAAAGGGAAAGAAAGAGAGAAAAAGAGAGAGAAAGAGAAAGGGAAAGAAAGAGATAGAAAGATAGAGAAAGAGAGAGAAAGAGAGAGAAAGAGAGAGAAAGAGAGAGAAAGAGAGAGAAAGGGAAAGAAAGGGAGAAAAAGAGAGAGAAAGAGAAAGGGAAAGAAAGAGAGAGGAAGATAGAGAAAGAGAAAGGGAAAGAAAGAGAGAGAAAGATAGAGAAAGAGAAAGGGAAAGAAAGAGAGAGAAAGATAGAGAAAGAGAGAGGAAGATAGAGAAAGAGAAAGGGAAAGAAAGAGAGAGAAAGATAGAGAAAGAGAAAGGGAAAGAAAGAGAGAGAAAGATAGAGAAAGAGAGAGGAAGATAGAGAAAGAGAAAGGGAAAGAAAGAGAGAGGAAGATAGAGAAAGAGAAAGATAGAGAAAGAGAAAGGGAAAGAAAGAGAGAGAAAGAGAGAGAAATAGAAAGAGAAAGAGGAAGGGAAAGGGAAAGAAAGAGAGAGAGAAAAAAAAGAAGCAATATCGAAAGTGTAAGGTATCTCGACAAACTACGATAAATTGTCGTACACGTTTATTCACTCTGCCGATACAGGCCCGATTCACCTCAGCGCCATCCGAGCTGGCGCGTAGGGATACAATGCGGTCACGGTGTAGGGATACAACGGTGAATATTTGCACTTCATACATGACATCTTCCCCTTTAAGTCCAAAATTACCAAGAGCAATACGTGCTAGATTTCAAGAATTGACATTTCAAAAGCAACATTTCCAAAACATGTGAAAATATGTGTGCAAACGGTTATGAGAATAATGAAAATACGTGAAAATAGAACATGTGTCACCGTGAAAATAGAACATGTGTCACCGTGAAAAAAAACATCTTCAAAGATTCAACCGGTCGGGTGCTTTTCTCTCACGCATTGAGCGTTGCGGTGTACCAGTGGATACAGAGTCCGAGGTGATTCCTTTGGGCCGCGGTGTACCAGTGGAAACAGAGTCTGAGGTGATTCCTTTGGGTCGCGGTGTACCAGTGGAAACAGAGTCTGAGGTGATTCCTTTGGGCCGCGGTGTACCAGTGGATACAGAGTCCGAGGTGATTCCTTTGGGCCGCGGTGTACTAGTGGAAACAGAGTCTGAGGTGATTCCTTTGGGTCGCGGTGTACCAGTGGATACAGAGTCCGAGGTGATTCCTTTGGGTCGCGGTGTACCAGTGGATACAGAGTCCGAGGTGATTCCTTTGGTCTCCACGAAGGGTGTAGTGTTCGCAGAGGTTTTCAGGGCATCCGAGCCGGCTGGAGCGGCCACGACGATCTCCGGCAGTGGTGGGTCGAACTGTTGTCCTGACTGTGACGATGCTGCAGGCTCTATCGACTCACAGTGACGGTAGGTTATGTGGTCCTGATGTCGACGAATTTCGCGGCCGTCCTGCAGGCGAATCACACAGGACAGTGGACCTGGCTTCTCGATGATGTCCCCCGGTAGCCACGTCGCACCTGCACCAAAATTTCGGGCAAACACTGGATCTCCAATGTTGATACATCGACTGTTGGAAGTCTTATCAGTTATCATGCACCAACTTTTGATTAAGCTGGCTCTGATAAACATTTGATGATATGTCTGGTTTGAGATTGTCAAGTGTCGATCTTGTTACGTGGTCCCCTCGGTGAATACCTGGTCTCGGTGACCCCCGGACCGTGAGAGGAACTTCGCCAGAAAGTTGTATTATATATGCGCTTTCGCCACGCAATCCATATGAATTCCACCCAAGAGAAAACTGATGTTCAAGGATATATTTCAATGGTAATGACACCATACAATTTCAATGATACAACCACGGAGATTTTCCCCGAGCAATCAATAGCAAACCACCATCAACAATTCCCAATCCACAATCAATCCCCTATATGATTAAGATGGCCATCTTATATTTGTGTGTTCACTTCGGTACTCACGACCCCCTTTTGGTCTCTGCTCCTCACAATGTCTCTGGGCCCCTCCTGACCAAGATACTGGTCGGCGTCGCCGCACTCGGGCGGTTGAACGAACCCCGGGTGGACGTTTTTCCACCGGGCAGGTATCGTACCAGGCACCGTGGCTGCAGCCCCTCGTGGCCACGCGAAGCGGGTACGGTAGAGCAAGCCAAAAGCCCCACGCCGCTTGCAAGGCGCGTTAGGCCCCAAGGTGCGACCCGCACGCGTCTGTTTAGACGGTGCCGCGAACGGTGCCAGACGCGGGGTCGATGCACGGCCCCACGTCAACTTGACGTCTCCACCGGGCAGGTACACGTCCCGGTAATTCCTCTCGCCAGACGGGCTTCGGAACGCCGCTTTTCCACGCAGCGCAAGGTCGATCCCACCTTTCGTCGGAGCGGGGCGAGGAAGAATACTACTCGTCGCTTTCTTCCTCGTGTCTTTTTTTTCTTCCGTTTCCGGTCACTTCCGTTTCCGGACACTTTTCAGAAGGGCTCCTGACCCTCCAACCACAACAACCCTTAATCTATTACACATGGATAAGCAAAGACCTGAATGGTAATTCACATACATTCACATAAATATGTAACACTCCCCCCCTTCAAGAAAGAAAGTTTGAACCCAGTGAAAACTTTCTTTGCCGGCCAATTTGGAGAAACAAACCAGATAACTCAACCCCCCCACATTATCAGTTCCCCCCCGGGCACAGTTATCACTTAAAAATAAAGCAACCAACATTTCACCACACCCCCTCCAGATTACTCCCTCTGGACTAAGCACCAGCAACGACATTGTCCCTGCCAAATCAAACTCCATCTCATGACCCTCTGACTTTGACCGTCAGTTTCTTGTGAATGAAGGTAAAGGGGTTGATCAAAGATCCAAAGTTAAGCAACTCGATAGCACTTTTTCCGGGAGGCCAAGCCGAGTATTCACTACATGGATGCCTTTAGGAACGCGGAGTTCACGGTTAGTCCGTGCAGGAAAGTTCTCTACATGGGCGCCTTGAGGAACGTGGAGTTCACGGTTAGTCCGTGCATGAAAGTTCACTACATGGACGCCTTTAGGAACGGCGTTCACGGTTAATTCGTGTAGGAATCTTGGCTCGGCGGCTTCGCCGCATTCAGTGCTTCAACTTCTCAGAACTTCCCTAATAATTAGGGTGGGACCACTTGTCCCTGTAGTCCCATGAATAGCGGTCTCCTTCTCGGCCACTACTTTGCCAATCCTTCCTTCGGGAGCGGCCGTAACTCAGGGAGCCTCCATAATAATATTGATTGCGGCCACCACCAAAACTACCGCCCAGTTGTCCTCTCCTGTAGACCTCTCGACGCCTACGAAATGCCTTCCCTACTGTTATGGTCCGACCCTCCAAATCCTTGCCATTCCAATTCTTCTCTGCCTCTCTGGCGTCTTTTGTGCTGGCAAACGTGACAAAGCCGAACCCTCTTGACTGTTGCGTTTCCCAGTTTCTTACCAACCGCACTTCCACCAGCGGCCCATATCTGTTGAAGACAGAGGTCAGAACTTCTTCCTCTGTTTTGAAGTTCAGTCCCCCTACAAATAACTTGGCACTTTTGTCGCCATCCCGAGCTGGTGTGGTGTTATTTTCCCTGCTGGGCTCTTTACCAACCCTCAGGTTACCATAAACTTGACCCCCGGCCAAATCATTCCCGATAACCACAGATACACCCTCTACAGGAAGCGTGGCTTGTAAACCGACGGTGACCGGTCCTGACACCAAATCGGACTCCAAATGGATGACATGAAGGGGAGCACTAACACCGCCCCCGATCCCCTGTAAACGAACACTATCCCCCGTTGCCGTCTCCTCGGACCATGGCAAAATGCCTTCAAGCATTAAAGATTGATGTGCCCCTGTGTCCCTCAATATCCTAACCGGTTTCCGGTTAGTCGAGGCTCCATCCCGTGACACAAACCCCTCTGAAATAAATGGTTGGTAACTCTTTTGATGGCGATTTCTCACAATGGCCATTGCATTTGGAGTCGTAGTAGTCGGACTCCGCTCTGGGTCTTCGCTTTTCATGCGGTAACAACTGGACATCAAGTGTCCAGGTTTCTTGCAAAAAGCGCAAGTAGGCCCGGAGGAAAAACTCGTGGTCTGCCTCGGGCCCCCCGAACTATAAGTTTGTCTTGGGCCCGCATCCCTCTGATTTCGAACAGGTGGGGTATCATAGTTGTCCCCATAATCATCTCGAGGCCGCCGCCATGTATGGTCGTTCTCCGCACCTGCTGTTCCCCACCTCCCCTGCGGAGATCTAGGCGAGGAGTTAGGTTCGTGGACCCCTATTCGGTGGGTTAAGGCATAATCATCTGCCATGGTGGCTGCGTCCCACAACTTTGGTACTTTCTTTTCCTGCAGGTACACTTTGATGTCCTCGTGGACACACTGCTGGAATTCCTCCACCAGGATCAAGTCCCGCAATGTTTCGAAGTCTTTCCCGACTCCTTTTGACTCACACCACCGATCAAACATGTTTTCTTTCACTCTGGCAAACTCCACATGGGTCTCACTCTCCCTCTTCCTGGCATTCCTGAATTTTTGCCTGTAAGCTTCCGGAACCAACTCATAGGCTTTGAGGATGTGCTTCTTCAGTACCTCATAATCTGCACATTGGTCCATTGGTAGCGCCGAATAAATTTCCTGAGCTTTCCCCACCAGCACACTTTGCACGAGTATGGTCCAAGCCTCCTCCGGCCAGTTTAATTGTCGAGCCACTTTCTCAAAGTGTGGAAAAAATTTCGCGACTTCCTTTTCACTGAACGGTGGAACCAGCCTCACATGTCTGCCCACATCCCAGGTTTTCTGGTTAGGTGTCGACCCCGTCAGCAAGGGTGGTGCCTCTCCCCGTTCTCTCATTAACTCCAGCTCCTTGAATTTGATTTCTTGCTGAAGCTCCATGTCACGTTCCTTTAATTCCCTTTCCGCTTTTCTCTCCTCTGCTTCGAGGTCCCTTGCAGCTCTCCTCTCCTCTGCTTTTCTCCCTTCTAACCTTTCCTGGAGTTCTCTTTCCACTCTCCTTTCCTCTGCTTGTTTCTCTTCTCTCCTCGCTTCTGCTTTCCTTTCCTCTTCTTTTAACCTTTCCTGGAGTTCTCGTTCCCCTCTCCTTTCCTCTGCTTGTTTCTCTTCTCTCCTCTCTTCTGCTTTCCTTTCTTCTTCTTTAATCCGTTCCTGGCTCCGTAATTGCAACTCCAGTTTCCGGAGCTCAACGTCTTCTGGTTCTTCGGGTAGCCACTCCCAGGCTAACTCGTCCCATGTTCCTAATCCCACCATAGATTGTATCACCGTGGCCTGCAACTCTGCCTTCCTCAAATTAGTTCGGACCTCCAAGTTAAAATGTTTGGCCAATTTCAAGAGGTCCGACTTTAGTAACGCTCGGAACTGTGCCTCACTCGGTGTTACCGCAAAGTTCTGTGCCACAAACGCCATGGTGACTATCGTTAACACCTGTTAACCTTCACCCAAGACTTTACCCCAATTTCCCCAAAAATTTTCCAATTAATACTTAATTAATAAATTTTAATTAATAAAAATATTATTTTATTATTTTATACAAATACACTTTTAGATCCCGGACGTAGACCCAATTGCGTAATCGTAATTTGGACGAGCCCCCAATTCTGTTACGTGGTCCCCTCGGTGAATACCTGGTCTCGGTGACCCCCGGACCGTGAGAGGAACTTCGCCAGAAAGTTGTATTATATATGCGCTTTCGCCACGCAATCCATATGAATTCCACCCAAGAGAAAACTGATGTTCAAGGATATATTTCAATGGTAATGACACCATACAATTTCAATGATACAACCACGGAGATTTTCCCTGAGCAATCAATAGCAAACCACCATCAACAATTCCCAATCCACAATCAATCCCCTATATGATTAAGATGGCCATCTTATATTTGTGTGTTCACTTCGGTACTCACGACCCCCTTTTGGTCTCTGCTCCTCACAATGTCTCTGGGTCCCTCCTGACCAAGATACTGGTCGGCGTCGCCGCACTCGGGCGGTTGAACGAACCCCGGGTGGACGTTTTTCCACCGGGCAGGTATCGTACCAGGCACCGTGGCTGCAGCCCCTCGTGGCCACGCGAAGCGGGTACGGTAGAGCAAGCCAAAAGCCCCACGCCGCTTGCAAGGCGCGTTAGGCCCCAAGGTGCGACCCGCACGCGTCTGTTTAGACGGTGCCGCGAACGGTGCCAGACGCGGGGTCGATGCACGGCCCCACGTCAACTTGACGTCTCCACCGGGCAGGTACACGTCCCGGTAATTCCTCTCGCCAGACGGGCTTCGGAACGCCGCTTTTCCACGCAGCGCAAGGTCGATCCCACCTTTCGTCGGAGCGGGGCGAGGAAGAATACTACTCGTCGCTTTCTTCCTCGTGTCTTTTTTTTCTTCCGTTTCCGGTCACTTCCGTTTCCGGACACTTTTCAGAAGGGCTCCTGACCCTCCAACCACAACAACCCTTAATCTATTACACATGGATAAGCAAAGACCTGAATGGTAATTCACATACATTCACATAAATATGTAACAATCTCACGTGTCGTTTCATCAATAACTCAGACGGAGCTGCACCGGTTGTTGATTGTGGCATGATGCGGTATTTGAACAGGAGACGAGAAAGCTTTGTTTCCAGGGTTCCCTCCTGAAGTTTCTGCAATCCGGATTTGATGATTCCCACGGATCGTTCGGCCAAGCCATTTGAAGCCTGGTGATGTGGGCTGACAAACTTATGTTTGATGCCGTTCCGACGTGTGAACTCAGCAAACTCGGACCTGGAAAAACACGAACCGTTATCACTCACGATCATCCTGGGCAGACAATGAGTGGCGAAACAGTGTCTGAGTCTTTCGATGACAATGGCTGACGTAGTACCACGCGTCACATAGGCATCAATCCATTTTGTGTGCGCGTCCGTAATTATTAGAATCATGCTGCCGTTAATAGGCCCGGCATAATCGAGATGTAGGTGATGCCACGGTTTGCTGCGCCATTCCCAGGGATGCAGTGGCACTTTCGCAGGTGTATTCCGGATGCTCTGGTAGGGGTAACAATGTCGAACATGATGTTCGATATCAGCATCAAGATTCGGCCACCACACATAGTTTCTGGCGAGTGACTTCATCTTCACAATCCCGGGGTGACAGTCATGGATTTCATCCATGAACCTGGAACACAGATTTTTCGGGATCACGACACGACATCCCCAGAGTAGGCAACCATTTTCCACGCTGAGTTCGTTTTTACGTGCTTTAAAAGCCGCAAAATCTGGGTCACCCTCAGGTAGCAAATGCCATCCAAGCTGTACAGCCTGGACAGTTCTGGACAGAACGGGGTCTCGTCGAGTATGAGTGCGGATCTGGCCGGAATCGACAGCACAATCTTCCAGATGATCCATCAGTGCGATAATGGATCCTGGTGTAGGCGAATCATCAACGGATTCTGGAAGGGGTAACCGACTCATGGCATCTGCATTTGTGATAGACGAACCGGGCTTATAACATATGGTGTAGTCATAATCAGCGAGAAACAGGGACCATTGGATGATCCTGGGCGGTAGTGTGTCAGATGTCGCCTTAGTTGGACCAAACAGACTGATCAGCGGCTTGTGATCAGTGCGAATCATGAAATGATGTCCAGGAAGGTACTGGCGAAATTTTCTGACGCCGAAAACGATTCCCAATCCTTCCTTGTCAAATTGGGAATAGTTCTTCTCTGCCGGGGACAACGTTCTGGATGCAAATGCAACCGGTCTTTCCGTACCATCAGGCATCACGTGTGATAATACACTCCCCACTCCATACCGACAGGCATCGCATGTCAGCACAAGATCCTTCTCTGGATCAAAATGAACGAGAGCATTGGACGATTTGAGCAGATCCTTAGAGGTCTGGAATGCTGATTGTTCAGTGGATCCCCAGCTCCAGGAGCCTCCTTTCCTCAAAAGCCGATAAAGGGGGCCCAAAACGTCGGTCACATTCGGGATGTAACGACCATAGAACTGAAGCAAACCGAGGTATGACTTCATTTCGGTCACGTCTCGTGGAGCAGGAGCATCCTTGATAGCTCGGACTTTCTCATCTGTCGGGTGTAGACCCTCGGCATCAATCGTATGACCCAGGTACGTGACTGATGGCACCATAAACTTGCACTTGTCTCGACGCAAACGTAGGCCGGAGTCCGAAATCTTCTTCAGAACTCTCTCCAGGTTTTGTAGATGTTCCGCGTCCGTACGACCAGTAACCAGAATATCATCCTGGTAACAAACGACGTTGCGTTCAGCGGCAAACAAACTGTCCATGACACGCTGATAAATTCCAGGTGCAGATTTCACTCCAAAACTAAGGCGGTGGTACCTGTAGAACCCACGATGCGTGTTGATGGTAAGATACTGTTTCGAATTCTCGTCCAAGCGGAGCTGTAGATAGGCGGATTTGAGATCGAGTTTCGTAAAAGTCTTGCCTCCCGTGAGACGAGCATAGAGGTCTTCGATCCTCGGGATTGGATATTTATCCAATGAAGAACACTTGTTCACGGTCATTTTATAATCTCCACATATGCGGATGGACTGGTCCGATTTTATGACCGGAACGATGGGTGCCGCCCATTCGGCATACTGGATTTGCTCGATGATCCCCAGATTTTCAAGATGATCCAGTTCCTTGTCAATCCGCTCACGCAGGGCGAAAGGGACTGGGCGAGCTCTGCAAAATATAGGATTGGCATTCCGGTCAACCCTGAGTTTAGCCGTATGTCCTTTCAAGGTTCCAAGCTCATCCTTGAAGACATCCGGGTACATATCCAGCACATTTTTGAGTGTGTATACTGCGGTAGGAGAAACGTTGGCTGCCCGGAGTTGATGATTGCTTTTCCACTTCAGTCGAATTATGCTCAACCAGTTCCTGCCGAGTAAGGAAGGGCCCTTTCCAGGAATGACGATCAGGGGTAGGTGAAACTCACGGTTATCGTAGCCCACCGTGACGTCACATGTACCGTAGGGAACAATCTTCTCACCTGTATAGGTGGAGAGTCCATAGGTAGTAGGTTTCAGATGGGGTCGGTCAGCATCACTCCACAGGTTTGTGAAAACAGCATGGCTGATGAGCGAGATGGCCGCACCAGTGTCGACTTCCATTTGCAATGGTCGATTGTTGACGACAACATTGGCAAGAAGAGGGACCCGCCTATGGTGAGAATCAATATGAAGCAGGTCATACGATTCTGAGTTGTCGGAAACAGAGCTCACCTGGTCAAGCTCAGGTTCCTCCGAACCGATAAACTGATGAATCTTGTCAGCAGCTTTTCCTTTTCCCGATTTGCGAGTGATGCAAGCTGGAGCAATATGGCCAGTTTTCGAACAGAAATGGCAGGTGGCATCTTTGAACCGACACGTCTACGGAGGGTGTTTTCCGTTGCACCGTAAACATTTGTTGTGGGTTTGAGACTGCACTGGCTTCTGACGAGGAGCCTTGTTCCAACGTTTTGGCTGAACATGATCCAACCGATTCACAGCAGGGCTGGTACCAGACGAGCGAGTGGCACCGATGCTTGTAGCGTTGCGTTCAGCACTTTCCATGGAAATGGCGGTGTCTCTGGCATTTTGGAACGTCAGTCTTCTCTCCGCAAGCAGGCATCTACGAGTGCGGTCATCGGATATGCCAACCACCAGCAAATCACGGAGCATGTCATCAATCGTGTCCCCAAACTCACACAGATGTGACAGTTTTTTGAGGTGTGCAATGAAGTCTGCGATCGACTGACCTTGCTGCTGTCTGCACATGTAAAAATTAAACCGACACAGGATGACTGAAGGAGATGGATTACAATGTTCCTTCAAAGCGGCCTTGAGCTCTGCATACGTGAGCTCCTGGATTGTCCGAGGCCGAATCAGGTTTTTAACAAGTGTGAACGTCTCACCTCCGCAAACGGACAGGAAGACGGCCTTCATCCGGGCTTCGGTCGCGATGCCGTTCGCCTCGAAGTAAAAAGACAACCGCTCAGAATACGTGTCAAAATCCCCCTCATGAGGGTCGAATTCATCGATATGGCCGAAAGAAGTCATGGTCTAGATGTTTATCCTCGTCGCCATGTAAGGTATCTCGACAAACTACGATCAATTGTCGTACACGTTTATTCACTCTGCCGATACAGGCCCGATTCACCTCAGCGCCATCCGAGCTGGCGCGTAGGGATACAATGCGGTCACGGTGTAGGGATACAGCGGTGAATATTTGCACTTCATACATGACAGAAAGATAGAGAGAAAGAAAAAGAGAGACAGAGACAGAGAGTGGATTCGGTGGTGGGAGAGAGTGAGAGAGACAGAGAAAGAGAAAGAGACAAGATGGAAATGGCCGGTCCATGGGGACCGATCAGCACTCTGACCATGCCCACGCTGCCCTGACAAATCCGGGCAGCAGGGAAGAATGGGGAAGATTTGGTCCCCGACTTGCGTTGGGCGGTACAACTACCGCGAAGAGCCGTCCCCGATAGCTGCTCTTGGACATCTTGAATCCGGTGGTGATGAGACTGCTTCAATGGCGCTAAACTTCCAGATATTCTTTAAACGATCTTTAAAATCATTATTTTATTAAAAAGGAAATATATACTGTACTAAAACAGTGTGGCGTATCATGTACTATGAACGCTCTAGTTGTGTGTATGAATCATGTTTAAATCCAGAAATGCATGCTGATAATTATCTACCATTGGTTTCAGGAATTTGACCGTGTTTGTTTTTCAGTAAAATCCAGAAGTTTGCTACATCAATCGATTATGGATCCTACTAAAATTGAGCATCGAAGTGCCATTATTTTTTGCAGAGAAGGTGCCAAATCCAAATCATTTCACGAACGTGTGTTGGCCATGCATCGCCAATGAGGTACCTTCATATTATACAGTAGTCAGAGGCAGCTGACTTTAAACATCGACACAAGTCTATTGAAGATGACATCAGGTCAAGGTGCCTGGCAAACTCTAAGGGCTGAGTTGAGGAATTAATGTAGGATCGCCAAATTCAGGTCACTGAAATATCCACAGAATTCCTCACAACGGCGTTTTCACCATAATCTGTAAACACTCGAGCATGCAGTCTAAGTTGTCAGAAAGATCTTCTGAAACTTCAGCACTCAGAAAGAGAGTATAAGGGATTGCCACCACCCACAATATTTCAAACACAACCCTTTGGCAACAAGATCATGGCCTCAGTTTTCTGTGATACCAAGGGATCTTGCCAATTGACTTTAAGCCCCACTAGGCTACAATCACAGGGAAAATGCATGCCAGGCTAATGCAAAAACTGTGGCATGCCGCAAAGGGTAAACACCGAGGCATCTTGACCAAAGGCTTGCTTCTCCTTCAAGACAACGACCCTGTGCAGAAAGGCTCCCTGTCGTGCAGGCAGCCCTTCATCATTTTGGTTTCGAGTATCGGATCACGGTCTGTGGAGCCCAGATCTGGCTCTGCGCAGCTATTATCTGTTTTGACATTTGAAGTCCACCTGCGCAGCTGATGACTAGGAACAGCCTGAAGCAATGGGGGCACGGATGAAGGAGCAATCTGAAGACCTCTGTTTTCCTGGCATAGGCAGTTTGAAGGACAAATGTAGCAAATGCATTGAAGTCAAGAGACAGACACTATATTCAAAAATGAAAATGTTAGTACATCATTCACTGTCATGGGTATCTCGTTCCTATAACCTTTCCAATGCCCCTTATAAATTGCTACACAAACTTGTCAAATTTCAGCATCATAAAGCTACTTTATTGACGTGGATCAATAGAGTGTGCCATCAATAAACTATTATATCGATTGTAGGTTGAAGAAGCTGAACAATCCCTCTCATTATACTTGTAGTTGTAAATTACTTTGCACAATCTTCAAAAGGAATGAAAGCCATTGGGCCAGTGCCTAATACGTTAGTCGTATCATTCTTCACATTCCTTTTTTAAAGCTTTTTCTTGATCATAATTAATAGGGACATGATGTTGTTACCTCTGCCACCAAAGGTGGGAGGAGGTTATGTTTTCACTCTTTGCTGTCTGGCTATGAACAGGCAATCTCAAGAAGTTGTGGACGGATTTGACTGAAACTTGGACAGGTTGAGTGTGTGACAAGGCCGAATTGATTAGAATTGGGTGAAGATTCATACATTTTAAAGTGATTCTTCACTATTGAGGGATGGGGCCAACTAACATGATATTAATATACTAACGGGCCAACGAACAACTAACATGATACATAACATGATATTTCAAAAAATTAAGGACGAGTCCTGACCAAATTTGGTGGATGAGTTGGTTTGGTGACGAGAACAAGCCAATTAGATTTTGATTCAGATCCAGATACAGATCTGGCCTATCAGTGGATACAAAAGGTAACCTGTGCAGCCTGGCGGAGGTATGTACTCTCTACTGAGAGTGCCATTCTCGGTTATGATTGTTATGCACAACAACAACAACAACAACATGCATTTTAAGGCCATTTTCCCTGCTAGAGCGGGGGTTAGCCTTGCGGTCCCCATGACAATCTTCTCCATTTTGCCCTATTTTCTGCATCTCCCCTTGTTAACCCCCTTGCCCGCATTTCTTCTTCCACCACCTTTAGCCATTTGTTACGCACCAATGGAACATAAACCAACAAAAGCAAGAATAAGCATTCAGAAGGACATATGATTTGTTTGTTGTTCTTTGACGGCCACTATTATCCCACCTTGTGGGGTTGGCCAGGGAAAGCTTGGCCCAAATCTTTCACAAACCGGCCTGGCCAGGCCTGACATTCACCTAGTTAGGGCAGGAATTTGGAATTTGGCCATGGTGCCGGTGATACTCACCCACTCTTTGCAAAGGACACTATATATGGGATCTTTAACATCCACCAACCCATGCTGGCAGACAGGACTCCTTGCTTAACGTCCACTCGAGGGACGACACGCACATTGGTGAATCAACCAGTCTGTGAAACACCGAACTGACAGTTTATAGCTGGGTCGGGATTCAAACCCAGGCTAGACAGTTTAGAGGTGAGTGTGCGTACCTCTAAGCCATCCTGCCACCCTAAAGTGATTTAATGATAGTTTTTATTTGATTGACTGGCAACATTGACTATTTCAAAGACTGGCAAAGCCTTACAGTAGTGTCTCTTGTGTTAATTGAGGAAGATCTAAAATTGTATAAACTTAAAAACAAAGCAGGTTAAAGGCTTTTTATGGATCTGGAACATCATCACACAACTCAGTGGCAAAAACATTACGGTATTGTTGAAAACCAAAAAGTTAGACTTTGTCACTAATAGCCGGCGAAGCCGGTGTTGTGAATGAATGCGTATTTAATATGTTGAAAAGCCAGATTTTGCTGGATCCTTTGAGAATTTCGAAGCTTTGACGCACCAAATCGCTCCATGGATGCCGCCATCTTGCGGATGCGGAAGTATGCATAAACAATTGCGAAAAGGTTAAATAGAGGCTTTGGCTTCGCCCGGTCATTGCGGCTTTGCAGTAGGGTCATATTATATTACTACGTTATTGCCAATTGGTTGCTGCCTCGGGTCGCAATTATTTTATTTGCTCTCTCCAGCCTCCCAAGTATAAAACAAAACAAAAGTGTTACCTCCACATGTATCCTGTTCTATCTTGGCCTCTGACCATTCACCCCTCCCCAAACTCAGAGTATTATTGAGTTCTTTCTCT
This sequence comes from Myxine glutinosa, assembly GCF_964187855.1. Classification (NCBI taxonomy): domain Eukaryota; kingdom Metazoa; phylum Chordata; class Myxini; order Myxiniformes; family Myxinidae; genus Myxine; species Myxine glutinosa. The sequence continues at coordinate 167,906,674 of NC_136264.1, forward strand.
TTCCACAACATTCTATTCTTTCTGTGTGGCCTACCAGCCCTCCCGCAGCGATAACTTCCACTCTAGCTTGATTCTCAGCTGACATAAACTCTTTGCTATCCTCTCACCCAAAGTGTGTTTGTAAACTGCAAGGATTTCAACTGTAACCATGCCAGCTGGGTGGTTGTGGAATTAAATTATGTGAGATTGCAGCCCATAATTTTGTCTTTCAAATGTGCACACCTCTCCCAATGTATCACATTCCATGCAAGGCCCAGTCATGACGTACCTCCCTCCAAAATGTTTTGCTTCTCATCTGCTTCCATATGCATTTCAGACCTGTTACAACATACGGATCATAGTAAATATATGGCACTATCTGTATTCTATTGTACTTTAGTATTGCTGCGGAAATGGTTCCTATGGGCTAATAAATGCTTAATGTATCGTAGTTATTTCCATATTGAGTGCTTATAATAATAAGCGTGAAGTCATTAAATGTGATCATAGACATGCGTCACTAATTAGTATAGTTAGAAACGTCAAAGCCACCCTGTTCTGTATCTAAAATTCCTCTTTCCTGTGAGCCTCTATTTTATTCCTCCATTTTATGTCTAAATGTTCCCTTGTTGTGCTACACTATAGGCCATTTCCACAAGTGTAGGTGGCAATTATTGACATTGTCATCATTTCAGATAGGCCCTGATGCAGAAATTGTAACACTATTGTGTAACAGAAATTTGTAACAGAAATGTAACAAAAATAAACAGAAATTGTAACAAAGCATAAGCCCCACCCATCGGGCAGGCCACGGAGTAATGGTAGTGGAGAGGGAAGCGATTTGTCACTGGTGACGTCATTGGGCGAAGTTATAAAAGGCAGAGACAGTGAGGGAACCCGGGGTGAAGTTTCCTGATACGACTTGGAGAGCCCACTGAAATTGGTAGTTTCCCAGGTGGAAGTCATGCCCTGTCCAGCTGACGCCACGCCAAGCTCACCCATTTACGGCTCTCCCACCATCCCCCAATCCCCGTCGTCGCCCGGCACAGGACGCTTTGACCTGTACCGACCGGCCGTACTCCTCACAACCAACTTTTACCATGTTTGGCCAAACTCCTCTGTTGTCTCGTGACTTTCTTTTGTCTTATATTGTGTGTCTGAGGCCTTAAGGAATAGGATAATTAAGGATCTGCCATCTGTAGCTTGGTTTGTTCCGTAGGTGCATAACCCGAAAAGGGTTAAATTGTGGATAGTTTTACGAATATGATCAATTTGATTATTGTTTGCTTCTTGTATATTCCCGGCCCTTTTGCATTTGTTACATCAATACATTTGACAATGTGTCTTTGTCTGGCTCATCTGGCATTCAGACTTTGTGTCTGGCACATCTTTCTTACCCCGACAGTTTCATCTGGTGGCTCTGAGTCAATCCTATTGAAGGTTGAGATTGGTCACGGTCTTGTCCTGTTAGAGTTTCCGGCACCACGTGGATTTTGGTTGCTTAGCCAAATGTAAGATCTATCCTGTGATTGCTGGCAGCATGCCACTTGCCTGGCGCAGAGATCCCCATCCGCACGGTAATGCGGCCTGACGTGGTCACTCAGTCATTCACCGGATTAGAACCAGTTGACCAGGTCGGACTGGCTGGACATTACAGGCCCTACTGTATGTTATATAGTAGTTTATTTAGCAAGTTTCTGAAAAAGGTCGGACTTTGCTAATGAGATTTGCTTGTTATAGACTCCAGTTTTGTCACTTCCCCCAGATGTACAAACAGGCTGGAAGCTGTGCAGGCATGAGTTCTCTTCCATCGGAGCCGTAGAGGACGTAGGGATGTATGGAAGGAATGACAGGATATATTTATCACCTCCCCTCCACAACCGCTCCATCCTGGTCGAGGATGTTACTTGCATTGAGATAATACTTAAGAAAACAGAGATGTAAAGATATGAAGGAAACTTGAAATAGATAAGAAATGTGCGAAGATCTGGACAGACTTTGAAGGCAGTATAAGAGGGCAGGGGAGCAGATATAAGATAAAGTATAAAAGATTGAACACTTGAACTCCAACTTTTAATGCTGCTTGAGACTGTCCTCACTTTGCTTTTGCCCTATCTGCCACACCATTTTGGGAGCAATTTTCCCGGCTCTGACTGCGTTAACCTCTTTATCTGAACTGAGGCATGACCTAAAAGCTTTCTTTTTATCCAAAAAGCATTTGCAATTGAGCTGTGTTGCTGGGCCTTCCTTGCATTGTGTCCCTGAAGGAGTGCTGCTCGTTTGACAAAGAGTAGGCTGGCTCCTTTTTCCTCTGTAAAGAGGAGCTGAATAGTGCTTTCAATGAGCCAGGTGGGCAATGGGCCGAATGGGATTTTTCCATGAGTCCTGTGTGTGGCGCTCTTTCTCTCTCTCTCTCTTTCCTTCGCTATTATCGATTTATCCTTTCAGTGGGCTTATTCCCGCAACCAAGGACATTGACAAGTGAGGTAAATGGGTGTACCAATTTATTCCATGTCCCTGATGTCTTGGAGAAGGTTTTGCATTTTTCTTGGTTTGCCTTTTTGAGTGAAAGTTTGGCTTGTTTGATGTTCCAATCTGAGCACACGGCTCATGATTCTGGCTGGTATTCAAGGTTCAAATCCCACATACTGTATTGATTTGTCTCTTGTCAACTGATTTACTATTAATGCATGTCAACATCGACTATTGTCCTTCTAAACCTTACATCTGGCCAAGCTCCTACACGAGGCATTTACTTAATTTCAACAAAAGAGTTGTGCAACATGAGAATCCAAGTACTGACGGGGAAAGTTGTAACATTGATACCAAAACTTTTTGCGTAAATTGAAAACTCAACCTTAGTTGAAATTGAAAATTGAAAACTCAACCTCTGTGACATCTCCATTGCTCTCCAGCTTAGGAAAATGATACGCTGGAGTGAGACGAAGAATAAGATCTCAAATGTGACAAAATGGACTGCATTTTCATTTCTACTGCAAGTTAATATTTAATCAATCAAATAACTTGCCTCGTTTGACATCATAATAATGGGAATTTTTAGGGAACATCATCTGAGAATATTTGTGGATGAAAACGATTGCTAGAGAGGAGTCATATAAGACTTCACTCCAATAATTGCGTGCATCGATTATAGATTCGTCTTTTTGTTTCAATGACATAATTCCACCATCACGCTACGAAAGAGCTTAATGCAAAAATTAAAATTGTATACTTTCAAGTAAAACTGAAATATAATAAAACCTCGAGGTCAAAAACGATATTGTTAAATTGTGTGCGATATTGCATGCGGTGACGCACATTCTCTTCCATTACGATGAAAGTCTTTTCCTATACATTAACACATGTCAAACCACGTAAAATTTCATAAAAAATAAATTAGATTAAATTAAATTGATAATGTATGCAAGATTTCTCGTGTTTTGAATTATTATGATTTTTTTTAGGAAAAACGATGTGTATTATTGGGGGGCTGGGCAGTGGGGAAGGACAGACGGGGTGCGGCGAAGCAATAACAAAGGCTCATGGATGTGCTTTATTGTGTCTATTAAACAAAAGACAAGGACATCATGACATGAACAGAGAATTGACCTCGGTTGGAATGAAAGGATTTTTTTTTCTGCCAAATTGTGTCAAGCTGTACAACTAATTAATGTTTAATTATTTTTAATTTGATTTTTTTTTTCTAATGGAAGCATTAGCTGCAAGACAACTTAGCTGTTTAAAAAGTTACAAGTGCGCCTTTTGTACGCATCTCAGGGGAGCGAGGACACTGCATCTTCTTCATGGCAATTGTTGCCTTTCTTGATATTTCCAATTGTTTTTTTATCACTAAGACAAACAACAACAACAACATGCATTTTAAAGGCCATTTTCCCTGCTAGAGCGGGGGTTAGCCTTGCGGTCCCCATGACAATCTTCTCCATTTTGCCCTATTTTCTGCATCTCTCCTTGTTAACCCCCTTGCCCGCATTTCTTCTTCCACCATCTTTAGCCAAGTCTTTTTCGGTCTTCCCCGTCCTCTGCTTCCTTCTACATTCATTTCCATCACTCTTCTCAACCAGTCACTTTCATCCTTCCTCAACACATGACCAAACCATCTCAACCTGTTCCTCTTCACAGCATCAATCACAGGCTCTATTCCCATCATCTTTCGCAATTCATCATTTGTCTTCCTCTCTCTCAACGATACTCCACACATCCACCGAACCATTCGCATTTCCACCCTTTCCAACCTTCGTTGCTGCTCTACGTTCATTACCCATGTCTCGCTCCCATAAATCATAACACTTCTCACACATGCAGCATACACCTTTCCCTTCAGCTTCAACGACACTCCCCTCGTCATCAGCACGCCACCCAGTTCCCGAAACTTCTTCCATGCACATCTCACTCGAACAACCGTTGCCGAGTCTGATCCACCTTCTCCATTCAGCATGTCTCCGAGGTAGCAAAATGTTTTCACACCTTCCAGCTTCACGCCGTCTCCAAGATCCAACTCAACATTTCCTCCATCTGCAGCTCCCTCTGTGCACACCTTACATTTGAATGTAGCTGCCACACTGGTTAATGACCCTCTCAGACCACTACATTTTTGATGAACCCACTCAGCGCACATTGTACATTGAATGGAGTTCACTCCGACACCCTTCCTACACACAGCACAGGGCCACTTCCCAGTTCTTTCCACCTCACCACATGCTTTACCACTTGCCATCACCTTCGTCTTTCCGATATTCACCTTCAGACCTTTTGTCTCCATACATTCCTTCCACGTGTTCATCTTTTCCTTCAGTCCATCCATACTTTCCGCAATCAACACCAGATCATCTGCATACAACAACTCCCACGGTAAACCCTCCTTTACGTTCTGAGCCAGCACCTCCATCACAGCTACAAATAGTAGTGGACTTAGTACCGACCCCTGATGCACTCCCACCTTCACCTCAAACTCACCACTGTTCCCGTCCTTCGTCCTTACAGTTGTGCGCGCTCTTTTGTACATTGCCATCACTACTCTGATCAACCATTCCTCCACTCCTAACTTCCTCAATGCCCATGTCAATACTTTGCGTGGTACCCTATCGAATGCTTTCTCCAGATCAACAAACCCAAGAAACAACTTCTTCCTCTTCTCCATGTACTTCTCCTGCAACTGCCTCACAATGAAAAGCGCGTCTGTCGTTCCTCTTCCTGGCATGAATCCAAACTGCATTTCGTCGATCTTCACTTTCTTCCTTATCCTCCTCTCCAACACCCTTTCCAATACCTTCATTCCATGCTCCAATAACTTTATCGCTCGGTACGAGCCACACTCCAGAGGGTCACCTTTCCCCTTGTATAGAGGGATGAGGGTACTCAGTTCCCAAACCACTGGAATGCGGCATTCTTTCACCACCAGATTACAGATCTCTGTCATTCTCTTCACACCCCAACTTCCTGCTGCCTTCAACATATCTCCCACAACTCCCGTCGGCCCTCCCGCTTTTCTACCCTTCATTGCTTTTATCGCTTCCTCAACTTCCTTCTCAGTTATCTTCTCTGCCGGTCCTAAAACAGGGTTACTCTCTATGTTGCCATCCCATTCATTCTCTGTATTCAACAGCATTTCCATATATCTTTTCCATCTTCCTTTAATTCCATCTGGGTCGACAACGATTTGTCCCACTTCATCCTTCAAGCAACTCACCCCCATCACATCACACCTCTCTTTCGCTATCTGCTTTGCAATCCTGAATACTGCTTTCTGACCCTCTTCCGAATCCAAGCGTTCTCCGAACATTTTCCTACATGCCTCCTGCGCCTTTGCTACCTCTTTCTTTGCAGCCTTCCTGGCTGCCTTATAACTTTCATGCTCTGCTGTTTCTGCTCCCGTACCCTTCGCCTTCTGCCACTCCTTGAACTTCTTCCTCTTCTCGTCAATCCTCTTTCCAACTTCATCATCCCACCACCATGTTTCCGAGTGCCTTGGTGGTCCTTTTGTCCATCCACATACCTCACCAACGGCTCCCAACAGACAAGCTTTCATTGACATCCAACCACTATCAAGCTCAACCACATCATCCTCGACCCTACTCAGCCTCTCTTTTAATGCCTCCCTTACTGTCACCTCTTTCAACCTCCACACCTTCATTCTCGGTTGGTACTTCGCCCGCCGAGCTCTCCTCGCACCTTTCACCCTTACGTCGCAGACAACCAAGTGGTGCTGTGAAACAGCCTCCTCCCCCGGGATCACCTTTGTGTCCCGGAGGTGCCCCCTATCTCACCTACGCACCATCAGGTAGTCAACGGTTGTCGTCGACCCACCTGACGTGTATGTAACAAGCTTATTATCCTCTTTCTGGAACTGAGTATTACAAATCAACAAATCAGCTCCATCAGCAAACTCCAAAATCCTTTCACCTTCTCCATTTCTCACACCATATCCATAACCCCCATGACCTCCGTCAAAATCATCCATACTCCTTCCCACATGTCCATTTAGGTCTCCTCCTACCACAACAACTTCCTCATCTTTCACGTTTTCCATCAGCTTCTCTATCGCACACCAGAACTTGTCCTTTTATTCATCGCTTCGACCAACCTGCGGAGCATATCCCGAGATGACGTTCACCAAGAGCTTTCCAATCATCATTTTCACCATCATCAACCTATCACTCACTCTAGTCACACTCACCACACTGTCTACAAACTCCTCAGAAAACAGGACACCAACACCATTCACGCCCTCCGGGCACCCTTGCCACACAAACTTGTATTTCTGTCCCTGCCTACCCTTCACCATTCTCACACCACTTCCCTTCCATCTCGTCTCTTGCACACAACATATGTCCACTCTTCTTCTGACCAATACTTCCACCACTTCTCCTGATCTCCCTGTCATTGTCCCTACATTCCATGTCCCAAACCTCAGAAACCGATCTCCACTTCGGGCTGTACCCTGCCCATATGTAGTTGTAATTGTCATGGTTCCCTTTTTGAGGCAATGTTTTTTTTAATGGCCGGATGCCCTTCCTGATGCCAACCCTCTTAGTCGTCTCTTACGACACGCAGGGATACGGTGTACCTATTCTTATCCAGGGTACACACCGGGTTTTTTTTTTTTTTTTGGTTTTTTTTGGAAGCATGATATATAGAATTGTATTGAGGAATTTCTGAAACCTCCTACCTACCTTACCACACCCACTGGGAACCCAAGACGTTCCACAGGAGGTTTTTTTTTTTTTTTTTTGGAAAATATGTAAATGTATTTGTTACTAAACGCTGTCCCCTTGTCATGTGACCAGATCCTCAACTCCTTTTAAAACAAGACTAATACTCTAACAACAGCGTAGCCAGACTTGTTTGATACTTTAGTTGAAGAGGATAGTATGACCTGGGTGGGGATACCAGTTAGAAAATAATGTAAGTATTAAATTTTTTTTGACTTCTGGCATGGACAGCCGGTTCGTGAATGACTTGTGTTAAAAAAACCGCACCCAGTCTGAATGTTACTATATCCAGTCAATGGCGAAACTGCAAATGTGGAATCCACAAATGTCACGGATGGAAACCCTTACGTCATTTCCTCATTCTGCTTTAAACTCAATATCTCTATATTTTAATTCCAAACAACATCATTCATCATTCCAGTCACAAATTAATACTACAGTATTAATATAGCAAAATATAATGTAAAATCACGATTGAATTGAGATATCAAACCTATTCACTACCGGATTCGGAAGCAAGGTCCGTGTAGGTCGCATTTCAAAATCATAATTGTATTGAGGAATTTTTGAAACCTCCTACCTACCTTACCACACCCGCTGGGACCCCAAAACGTTCCACAGGAGGTTATTATATATTTTTAGTAGAATATGCAAATGTAATTGTTACTAAACGCTGTCCCTTTGTCATGTGACCAGATCCTCAACTCCGATTGGTGGACGTTTGTGAATGACGTACATACATACCGAACAGACAAATGCTGTTCCAGACAGCATTGCCCTGAGAGCTACGCCGCCGTAGAAAAAAAACATATCCTCATTATCTCCGCCATCAAAGGTGGACAGAGGGTATGTTTTCACACCTGTCTGTCTGTGAGAAGGATATCTCAAAACGTTTGACAGATTCGGACGAAATTTGGTGTACAGGTATTAGGTGTGTGTCAAAACCAAATTAATTGGATTTTAATGAAGATTCGGATACAAGAATGTTTTAAGTGATTCTTCACCATTGAGAGATAGGGCCAAAAATGATATACTGCACAGCACGATATCCCAAAAAGTTCTGGCATTTCAATGGTTTCTACATTATAAAAGGTGCAGCTGTTTGTATTGTTGTCGTTCACAACAGACAACAGCTGTAGGCTATAGCTATAAGAACGTGATGGTATGGCTTGGGTTGTACCGCCATTACCATGCATCGCTGATTCTCATACTCCACCTTCGGAAATAAAGGAAGTCCATGTCTCAAATCATAAGCTGCTATGCAACAATAACTTTTCTGACAAATGTCATCTGACAAATGTCAGGTGGCCCATCCCAATGTCGAGGTCATCTTCCTGCCACCCAACACCACCTCCCTGACTAAAAATGAATTGGCTTTAGAAATCCGGTAACGGGCCGATTGGAAATATGGGGCCATATGGGTCCGTTCTAAAATTATGTAACGCTATTTTTTTTAGGGAGGAGCATATGGACTTTATTAAACTTCATTAATAATTTAACACTCAACCCAAACAAAGCCAAAGGAAATCTGACGCAATAAAGCCGGATAGTGTATGAGCAGCAGAAGCCTACAGGCCTAATGTGTGAGGCCCTACAGAAACCCAAGATGGTGGCCATATAATTTTGTCTTGGTACTATGATGGGTGGAGTCAAGCGACAGATTTGGGTGATGTCTAGCAGTTGTCCGACCAACGGGTGCATATTTAAAAATTCAACTCACAACAACAACCCCAACAAGAACAGCAATGCGAAGCTCGCAGGTAAAAATAACCCGGCTCATGCACGTGAAGCCAAAACATGCCTACTGCCTTTGTACTTTATAATACAGCACGGCCATATAGCTCAGATAATTTAAATTGTGAATATGAGACTTTTGAAGACATTTAGGCATAGCAGAAAACCAACATGGTGGACGTGTCGATTTTTTTTCTTGACAATTGTGGGTGGAGTCCAGCCAGCTCTCCAGCCAATGGGCTTGAAGGCTTCAGACGCCTTTAGCTTCCTTACATTGTATACAATACATATGCATATATATAATACAGTGTGGCGAACACAAAAGCCCACTGGCGTGGTGACATCATTCCGTGCACCAAGTGGGCGGTGGCCACGCCCGAGGGGTAGGCGTGGCCTCATGATATACACCGGGCGCGCAGCCCGGAGCGCGCCAGTGTTACAGTGAGCTCCTGAAATAAAGACGCTTATAAGTTACCGCTTGTCCGCTTCCTCCTTGCTCGCAAGCAGCGCGCGTAACGCCGCGCTTTACTGGTGACCCCCTCGACGTTGGATCTGCCGGAGCGATCCTTCCACACGCGACGCCATTGCCATGGCCAACTTCATCAAACTTCCCGAATTTTGGGAGGCTCAGGCCGAAGTCTGGTTCGTCCAGGCCGAAGCCCAATTTCAGCTTCGGCGCCTCACCGGCGATGACACGCGCTATTGCCACGTCGTCGCCTCCCTCGGGCCCGGCACAGCCGCTCGAGTTGTGTCCGTCCTTCGCCACCCACCGGACGGCCACAAGAACGAGGCACTCAAGCGGCTACTCCTAGCCACGTTCGGCCTCACGGACGACGCACGGGCCGACCGCCTCCTGGATCTCCCCGAGCTCGGTGACACGCGCCCGTCGGTCCGAATGGACCATATGCTGTCACTGTTGGGTGACGAAGCCCCCGGTTCTCTATTCCGGGCGCTTTTCTGTCGCCAACTTCCAGCGCAGGTTCGCCTCGTGTTGGCCAGGACCGGGCTAACTGAACCCCGAGCATTGGCAGCCGAGGCGGACAAGTACTTCGCCGCTTCGGACACGTGGGCGAGAGTCGGCGTGGCCGTCGCGGCCCTCGTGGCTGATGCTGCTGATGCTGCTGATCCACAGCATCAGCTTATACAGCATACGCAGCATGCTGATACGCACCTCGTGACCGCCGCCACGCCCCGCCCACCGCCGCGGCGAAAACCGCCACCGCGGGGAAACCCGCCAACTCCACCGGCCTGGCGGAGCCAGCCGCGCTCCTCCAGCTCCACCACCTGGTGCTGGTTCCACGCCAAGTTCGGCCACGAAGCTCGGCAGTGTCATCCGCCATGCTCCTTCAACAGGTCGGGAAACGCCCGGGCCGGCGCTCAATAGTGGCGATGAGCGCAGGCCGTTCGAGCAGCCTGCTGTTCATAACGGACACCTTCTCTGGGCGCCGTTACCTGTGCGACACGGGAGCGCAGGTGAGTGTCGTTCCCGCCGGCACGTCAGACAAGCACGCCGTGGGTGGGGGCCCCGCGCTGCTTGCCGCGAACGGGACGCCCATCCGTACGTACGGAAAACGCTGCCTCTCTCTGCGGTTCGGAGGGCAGGTTTTTCCGATGGACGTTCGTCACCGCCGACGTGCCCATGGCACTGCTTGGTGCGGACTTCCTGTGCGCTAATGGGCTCCTGGTCGACGTCAAGCGCAGACGTCTTGTCCAGGCCGAGACGTTCAGCTCGCTCGCTTGTGCGTTGCCCAGCTCAACGAGCGGCTTGCCAAGCGGCTTGCCGAACGGTTCGGTTCCGGCCACGTTGGTCTGTACGCTTCCGGCAGCGGACGCATTCACCAGCCTCCTCGCCGGCTTCCCGGCCCTCACGCGGCCCACCTTCTCGGCGGGGGCCGTCAAGCACGGGGTGGCCCATCACATCCCCACCGTCGAGCCACCGGTCTACGCCCGGGCACGCCGCCTCGAGCCGACGAAGCTGGCGGTGGCAAAAGCGGGGTTCGCTACCCTGGAGCGACTCGGCATCGTTCGGCGTTCAGAGAGCGCTTGGGCGTCGCCGCTGCACATCGTGCCGAAGCCCGGCGGGGGATGGCGACCGTGCGGGGACTATTGCCGTCTCAATGACGCCACGACTCCCGACCGCTACCCCGTCCCCGACATTCAGGACTTTTCCGCCCGTTTGGCGGGCATGTCCTTCTTCTCGAAGGTGGACCTCATACGCGGCTACCATCAGGTCCCCGTCAGGCCGGAGGACGTCCCGAAGACGGCGGTCATCACGCCATCCGGACTCTTCGAGTTCCTGCGCATGCCCTTCGGTCTGAAGAATGCGGCTCAGGCGTTCCAGCGACTGATGGACAGCGTCCTGCGCGACTTGGATTTTGTCTACGTCTACCTGGACGATATCCTCGTCACCAGCGCGTCCCGCGAAGAGCACCTACGCCACCTCCGCACGCTCTTCGAACGCCTGGCCCAGCATGGCCTGATTGTGAACCCCGCAAAGTGCCGGTTCCGCGCCACCATAATCGATTTTCTGGGGCACCGTGTCACCAGGCACGGAGCCGTCCCCCTGCCGGCCAAGGTGGAGGCGGTGAAGGGGTTTCCACGCCCCCGCACGATCAGAGGGCTGCAGGAGTTCCTGGGCATGGTGAACTTTTACCATCGGTTCCTGCCCCGTATCGCCCAGCTCGTGCGCCCCCTGCACGAAGCTCTCCGAGGTAAGCCGGGCAAAGGCGACGTTACCTGGACCGAGCAGATGGACACGGCGTTCATGGGCGCGAAGCTCGCCTTGGCTAACGCCACCATGCTCGCGCACCCGGCGCCCGATGCACCGATCGCCCTCACCACCGATGCCTCGGACTACGCGGTGGGCGCGGTGCACGAGCAATGGGTGCGTGGAGCTTGGCAACCGCTGGCATTCTTTAGCCGGCAGCTTCGCCCGCCCGAACGCCGTTGCAGTACCTTCGACCGTGAGTTGCTCGGGCTTCACTTGGCGGTCAGGCACTTCCGCCATCTGCTCGAGGGCCGTGCGTTCACTGCCTTCGTCGACCACAAGCCGCTGATCTTCGCGATGGGCAAGGTCACCGAGCCGTGGTCGGCCCGGCAGCAGCGTCACCTCTCGGCCGTGTCCGAGTACACGACGGACATCCAGCACGTCGCGGGGAAGGACAACCCGGTGGCGGATTGCCTTTCCCGGGCCGTCGCCCACGCAGTCCACCTCGGCATCGACTATGCCCGGATGGCAGTGGACCAGGCCGCTGACCCCGACGTCCAGGCCTTGCGGACCGCCGTCACGGGCCTCCGCGTCACCGAGGTGGCGTTCGACGACGCGGGCGCGGCCCTCTTGTGCGACGTCTCCCTCGGGCGTCCTCGCCCCATCGTGCCCGCGGGCTGGCAGCGCCAGGTGTTTGACGCCATCCACGGCCTGTCCCACCCGGGCGCGAGGGCCTCCCAAAGGCTGATCGCCGACAAGTTCGTCTGGCATGGCCTCCGGAAGGCCATCCGCGGCTGGGCCAGGACGTGCCTCGCGTGCCAGCGTGCCAAGGTGCACCGGCACACCCAGGCCCCGTTGGCCCCGTTCACGTTGCCGGAACGCCGGTTTGACCACGTCCACGTGGACCTGGTGGGACCTCTGCCCCCCTCGCGGGGTTTCACCTACGTCCTCACCATGGTGGACCGCACCACCCGGTGGCCGGAGGCCGTGCCCTTGGCGTCGACAACGGCGGCCGAGCGCAGGCTTTCATCGCCACCTGGGTCGCCCGGTTCGGCGCCCCCTCAGACATCTCGTCCGACCGCGGCCCCCAGTTCACCTCGGAGCTCTGGGGGGCGGTCGCGCAGGGGCTCGGGGTCCGGCTGCACCGAACCACGGCCTACCACCCCCAGGCTAACGGCCTGTGTGAGCGATTTCACCGCTCATTGAAGGCCGCGCTCCGGGCCACCCTCCGCGACGGCGGCTGGGTCGACAGGCTCCCATGGGTCCTGCTGGGCCTCTGGACGGCGCCCAAGGAGGACCTGCGCGCATCCGCGGCGGAGTTGGTCTTCGGGCAACCGCTGCGGGTGCCGGGCGAGTTCCTCCCCGACTCCACGGCACCATGGTCCGCTCTGCAAGAGACCGCCCAGAGGTTCGCCCCGGTGCCAACGGCATGCCACGGGCACCCACCGACGCACGTCGCCCCGGAGCTTCGCACGGCGGAGTACGTCTTCGTCCGCCACGATGCCCACCGGACACCACTGCGGCCCCCGTACGACGGGCCTTTCCGCGTGCTGGAGACCGGGGCGAAGCACTTCACCCTGGACATCGGCGGTACTCCTGACCGCGTTTCGGTAGACCGCCTCAAGCCGGCCCACCTCGACGTGGACCCCCGGCACCGCCCAGCCCCGCCGCCACGCCGCCCCCCGGTCCTGCACCCATCCCAGGGGCAGCCAGGGGCATCCCACCTGGCATCCCTGCACCCCGGACGCCGCCGATCGCCAGGGGGCGCTTCGGCCGTGTCATTCGTCTGCCCCGCAAACTGGCCCTCCAGGTGCGCGGGAATTCTGGGGGGGGCGCGTGTGGCGGACACAAAAGCCCACTGGCGTGGTGACATCATTCCGCGCACCAAGTGGGCGGTGGCCACGCCCGAGGGGTAGGCGTGGCCTCATGATATACACCGGGCGCGCAGCCCGGAGCGCGCCAGTGTTACAGTGAGCTCCTGAAATAAAGACGCTTATAAGTTACCACTTGTCCGCTTCCTCCTTGCTCGCAAGCAGCGCGCGTAACGCCGCGCTTTAACAGTATATATTTTTTCTATTTTAAGGAATTTCAATTTAAGAGGAGGTCATTAGGTCCATCAAAACCTGCACTATAGTTGCCCAAATATGGTTGTTTGGCCGTGCTCCATCCATTTTAAATGCTGAGCATCAAGCAAGGAAGCAGCACATACCATTTGTTAAAGTCTTTGGTGTGACTAACCTCACAGGTTGTTGGGTTCAAACCACTAACCTCACAGACTCAGAGCAGAAGCTCGTAAGGCATCACACAACCAAGTCTAGTTTATGGGTTTAGATTGAAGATGTATATGTCCATGGTAGTTTAAAAAAATGTTAACGTTCTTTCTATAGAAAGGAGGAAAAGTGCTATCTTGTGCTGCGTATTGGTGCGGTCAGATGAAGAATGTGCGGAAAGTGCAGGTCGTGAAAATGGCATCTTCTCCCTTTACCCAAGTGTGTTTCCTTACCTATATGTACTGAATATTTGCCAGTGAATTCGCTTGGCCAGTACACACATAAAAAGTCTTAACAGATGATTATATTTTCTCTGTTCATCAAAGGTACCTGTCCAAAAAGCAATGTTTTTGCACAAAGTTGTCTGCATACACTAACTCATCTTTTCACTGCTTCAGTTTGCGGAACCACGCCCACAAAGGCTCATTTCTCAGTGTTTCTCCTTCCAACCCAGATGATCTTACGGATCACCACCTGATATCTCACTTCCACGTTTTCAAAACTAGGTGTCACTATTTCCTCAGCTCTTTACAATATTCCAAGTATTTCTAAATTCCACGTCTGTGAATCCATTTTCTCACATCTATGCACTATTGCCCCGATCTGCTCACACCTAAATCAGAGGATGACTCAAACTTTGTTTCATGCCCTCATAATGTCATGCTTGAATTACTACAACTCACTGTTAGCAGGCACAGCTGCTTCTTCTCACGAGCCTTCACAACTTGTTTACAAGATGACAACCAAGTAGGCAGGCCAGTAGCCAACCAACTCATCTCGGGGGGGGGGGGGGGGGGGGGGTTATGGATTTCAAGAGGGGGGCGTATATTTAGTAAGGGCATTTTATGAGATATTTCACAAATCTGTTAACTAAATTGTTACCAAAACATTTCTTCACCAATATGTTTGTAAAGGTGTGTAATAACATGTGTTAAAATGTTGAAGTTCAACTCCCGTGGGAAACCCAGAAAAAAAGCTGTTGAATTCGGGTACCGAAAAATTATTTTCGAGAATTTTTATTTTTTTAAATCGGCCCTTAAGTAACTTATGAGGGGTCAAATAAGGGGTTTTCATGATTCTGAGTTGATTGTTAACATTTATATTTTCACTTTTACATTTACACACAAAGTAGCTTCTATTTCACATACATATATAATACTCAAGAGTTATTTCTCATTCACAATGTCAGAAGTTTCAACAGTCATTGTCTATGTCTTCTTCAGACTCAACAACATCATGACTGCAGTTTCTGCATGTAATGCCATTACAGACTCCACAGGCCAAGATGCACGTGACCCCATCCATCTGTTTCCTGTTCGTAAATGGAATAATCTTTACTTTAGTTCCTCTCAGGATCTTAGCTTTGTCGAGTGCCTTCAACTTCACCCGGGGGAAAGCTGCTGTTGTCTGTGGATCTGGCAAAGGTGGTGCCGGAGAGGTGACTTCGATCCAACCCATTGAGTGAAAGGGAGTGTTTCCGTGAATAGAGACAATGTTTAAATCTATATTGTCTCCAACAAACTGAGTGACTGCATTGTTTGTTTCCCCAACCTCCATAAAGACCACCTGATCATTACTTGACAATTCACTTTCACTGGCTGGCACTTTGGCTGTCATCACCGATTGATCCTCAAGCGCAGCATCAACCGCAACCTCATCGTTGATCTGTTCATCGGTTTCCTCCACAATGGTGTCAAGAGTGCCAGAAGTATCTGGAACATCATCTCCACTCCTACTATTAAGGAAGCAGTATTTGTAGTTTTGTGTCTCCGTGTAAGACTCAGTGTATCCCAGCCGGTGGAACTTGTTGAGCATCCATTTTGACCCAAATCTATGATCAAGTTGTATGGCAAGCCCCATTTGGTGTGGCAATACTCCAGACCGAGGTCGACAGGCCTTAATAAAATTCTGCCCCCAAACGGCAACTCTTTCGTCTGTCTTGACAATCGGTCTCAAGAACATCTGAAGGCTTGCAGGAACAAGTGTCAGCTGACTATCGATGTCAGTCATACTGTGTGTGGTGGGGTATGACTTTGGACCTAAATCAATCAAGGCAATATCATTGGATATGAACTTGAGTGCCGTCTTTATGATCTGAGTCTTCTCATCTCCATGGTCAAGATTAGCATGATGCTGTCGCAGAATATTGTCGGTGCCATCTTTGAGACAGAGTATATCTGCCCTTCTTTCCTGTGTTGTGAAATACAAGGTGTCTTCGTATTTCTCTAGAAGTTTTATCTTTAGCCAATGCTTTGAATAAGAAAGGCTCTTCTCTGGTGACTGATCAAACTCCTGCAGCTTTTCATGGACTTGGTCCATGTTCATTACCCCATGCTCTAATTCTGAGTCTAACCATTCGCAGAATTCAATAAAAACTGCCTCTCGCTCCTCATCAATACTCCTCCGTCCTCTCTTCCTTTTTCCTTCCTCATCAGTCTTGGACAAACTGTCACCTCTCGCAAACATAAGTTTGCATCGCAAATGGTACAGTGTTTCTTCTGCTACCAAGTCGTTGATCCCTTCCAGGCGTCCAGTGACTTCAGTGCCCCAGTCATCCCCGCGACTCCGTGCTGTCTTCAGCAAGCTTGCCTTCAGTGTATCTGCAGTCAAATTATCTGGCACTCTGTATTTCTTTCTAGCTTGTGCTGGATTATTTTTGTAGAGCTGGGCTGGTTGGTTGCAAAGAATGCATACATCCTTATACAGGAGGTCAACTGACTGTGATCTTCTAGAACTGCAGCCAGTTGATGAACTGAACTCACAAGTAGTGCGTCTTCTCTTCAACTTTGATGACTCTTTCTCTGCCTTTGATGCTTGAGCTGACTTATTGGTGGTTGCAACAAAGTTGTTGTACAGATCATTTTTACACTTCTGGTGGTACCTCAGTTTTCCTTCCTTTTGAGCCTCCTTCATACGTTCCACAACAGTAACATTTTCGACAGTTTCTGCTTGTTTCAATAAAGTTGAGTATCCCTTTGGAGTTGCCTGTATGAGCCTTTCAGCTGGTGTATCCGAGCGTGCACAGATGAAGCAATTGAGCACAGGTGGAGTAACGTCTTCATCCATATTGCTAGACTCCATGTCCTGCAAAGTAGAAAATGAGATATATTTAGAAATTATTTTTCCACAAAGGAGTGTCTGTGGTGAAATATAAATGTTAACAATCAACTCAGAATCATGAAAAACCCTTATTTGACCCCTCATAAGTTACTTAAGGGCCGATTAAAAATAATAAAAATTCTCGAAAATAATTTTTCGGTACCCGAATTCAACAGCTTTTTTTCTGGGTTTCCCACGGGAGTTGACCTTCAACATTTTAACACATGTTATTACACACCTTTACAAACATATTGGTGAAGAAATTTTTTGGTAACAATTTAGTTAACAGATTTTCATATGTTTCCCTTACTAATTTCCTGTTCAACATTCATTACATCCATCTTATATATAAAGTTCAATTCGTGTTTGTTTGCTAGTTTATATATGCTTCATAAACGAAAATAACAAATGAAGCAAATCCAACCAAATTTTGCATGTTGCCTAAGGGTACCTCAAGTATGGCTGCTGTCAGAGTACCATATCTGGGGGAGTGCATTCAGGGTGGGGGAAGACCCCAATTCTCTCTGCGTAAATGTGTATCGTATAGCGACACCGTGTATCGTGTATCGTATAGCGACGTCCTGTTGGAAGGTGAACCTTTGGCCCAGTCTGAGGCCCTGAGCGCTCTGTTTCAGGTTTTCATTAAGGATATCTCTGTACTTTGCTCCGTTCATTGTTCCCTCAACCCTGACCAGTCCCCCAGTCCCTGCTGCTGAAAAACACCCCCACAGCATGATGCTGCCACCACCATGATTCACCATTGGGATGGTATTTGGTATTACGAATCATCGATTTTTGCTCACGCCACATACAGTGCATTCAGAAAGTATTCAGACCCCTTCACTTTTTTCACACTTTATTATGTTGCAGCCTTATGCTGAAATCGTTTAAATTCATGTTTTCCCTCATCAATCTACACTCAATACCCCATAATGACAAAGAGAAAACGGGATTTTAGAAAGTTTTGCAAATTTATTAAAAATAAAAAACTGAAATATCACATTGACATAAGTATTCAGACCCTTAACTCAGTACTTATTTGAAGCACCTTTGGCAGCGATTAGAGCCTCGAGTCTTCTTGGGTATGACGTGACAAGCTTTGCACACCTGGATTTGGGGATTTTCTGCCATTCTTCTCTGCAGATCCTCTCAAGCTCTGTCAGGTTGGATGGGGACCGTCGGTGGACAACCATTTTGCAGGTCTCTCCAGAGATGTTCGATTGGGTTCAAGTCAGGGCTCTGGCTGGGCCACTCAAGGACCTTCACAGAGTTGTCCCTAAGCCACTCCTGCGTTGTCTTGGCTGTGTGCTTAGGGTCATTGTCCTGTTGGAAGGTGAACCTTTGGCCCAGTCTGAGGCCCTGAGCGCTCTGTTTCAGGTTTTCATTAAGGATATCTCTGTACTTTGCTCCGTTCATTGTTCCCTCAACCCTGACCAGTCCCCCAGTCCCTGCTGCTGAAAAACACCCCCACAGCATGATGCTGCCACCACCATGATTCACCATTGGGATGGTATTGGGCAGGTGATGGGTGGTGCCTGGTTTCTTCCAGACATGACGCTTAGAATTGAGGCCAAACAGTTCAATCTTGGTTTCATCAGACCACAGAATCTTGTTTCTCAGTCTGAGAGTCCTTTCGGTGCTTTTTTGCAAACTCCAGGCGGGCTTTCATGTGCCTTTCACTGAGGAGAGGCTTCCGTCTGGCCACTCTGCCATAAAGCGCAGATCGGTGGAATGTTGCAGTGATGGTTGTCCTTCTGGAAGTTTCTCACATCTCCACACAGGATCTCTGGCGCTCAGCCAGAGTGACCATCGGGTTCTTGGTCACCTCTCTTACCAAGGCCATTCTCCCCCGATTGCTCAGTTTGGCTGGGCGGCCAGCTCTAGGAAGAGTCCTGGTTGTTCCAAACTTCTTCCATTTAAGAATTATGGAGGCCACTGTGCTCTTGGGAACCTTCAATGCAGCAGAATTTTTTGTAGGCTTCCCCAGATCTGTGCCTCGACACAATCCTGTCTCTGAGCTCTGCAGGCAGTTTCTTCGACCTCATGGCTTGGTTTTTGCTCTGATATGCATTGTCAGCTGTGAGACCTTATATAGACAGGTGTGTGCCTTTCCAAATCATGTCAATTGAATTTACCACAGGTGGACTCCAATCAAGGTGTAGAAACAATCTCAAAGATGATCAAAAGAAATTGGAGGCACCTGAGCTAAATTTCAAGTGTCATAGCAAAGAGTCTGAATATTTATGTAAATGTGATATTTCAGTTTTTTCTTTTTAATAAATTTGCAAAACTTTCTAAAATCCTGTTTTCTCTTTGTCATTATGGGGTATTGAGTGTAGATTGATGAGGGAAAAAATGAATTTAAACGATTTCAGCATAAGGCTGCAACATAACAAAATGTGAAAAAAGTGAAGGGGTCTGAATACTTTCTGAATGCACTGTATAAGCAGCAAGGGTGGTTGATGAAGGTGCTGTTAGCTGACTTCCAAGCAGATGGAAGATGACCTCAGGCAAATTATAGAGTGAACAGAACAGAATGTTTGTGAAGCACAACATGTTGTCTTTTGATTAAATCTGTCAACAAAGCGACGGGTACTTTTGCTGGTGCGATATACGCATCAAAACAACTGGAGACAATGGTGCTTCTGCAAGAACACTTTCACAAATATCTCCATGTCTAATGCTGCAGTGCACCTTTTTTCGAAGGTCGATAGGACCAAGTTACCAACCAGACCAATAGGACCATGGCGGGGCAGTGTCATGGACAGTCGCTGTTGTCTGTTGATCTTGTTCATTCATGAGAAGCTGGATTCATACATTGCCGTGCTGTGGGCGAGCGTGGCAATTACTGCAGCGAGGGCGTATGTCTCAGGGAACGCCATCTTCTGTGACTGTAGCACTTCCAGTATATTGACATCCCATTCAAATCCAGAGGTCATGGTGCGACTTATAAACACCTCAGAGACAGTAAGCTCCTCTTGAGTGGGGATCGTGACTTCAAGCCTCGACAGAGATTGCAGGGTTTCAACACTCAGGAATGTTGGTAACTTTAATTATAGACCTCAGACAGCCTCACCCAGTCAATCATTCTCAACAAACCTTGCCTCCATCTCTGACAAGATTGTGTCTATTTATCTAAAAAAAAAACATGTTTCATGTGTGGTTTTGGGAGACGCATGACTCATCATGGTTCACTCCTGCACCTCCATCTTGTTCCACTCATCACCAGTTTATTGTTCGCGATCTGACGACGTCGGGACCGAGCCAGCTCGTCATTATCAACTCTGTCAGTTATGACAGAAGTTGTAGTTTCCCAGTTTTATTCAAAAGCTTCATCAAATCTCAGTGATTTCAAGCCATCTTTGACAGTTTCCCATTAAAGGCATTGCTTGTTGTAAGTCGGTCTCCCTGGATTGGAAGCACTTATCTACTGGATCGAGCATTCCACGAATCTGCTCAGTCTCCCTAGATTGGAGGCACTTATCAGCTGGAGTGAGCATGCCGAGAATCCGTTTCCTGGCTATGGCCGTGTACCTGAAACTTCACCACATAGGTATGTACAGGACACCCACTTTTGGGATTGAGGAGGTGATGTGCTCACCCAAGGCTCGGGCCCAGCTACAACCCGCTTTCGCAGCAACCGCTCCCCCTCGTTGCTTCTCCCTGCGAAGCACAACGAGTCAGTAGCGGACAGGACGAGCGCCAGTATCACCAGTATCTCATTCACAGCCAGACCAAAAACCAATGCACTGAGCTCTCGCCCGCAATTCCTTTTTAATCCCTTAGCAGGGGCGGGGCCAAATTTGGATCAAAATATTTACCCGTTGATTGGCGCATTACTGCTTTAGCCCCACCACCCACCTTCATGATGGTTTGGGCTCAGTCTTGCCTCCCCTTGACGAAGCTCTGTGATTAACATAAGCCGTGCTTGCAGGACCGGTTACAGGTGTGAGGGTGAAATCCGGAAAGCTGGTACTTATCGGGGTGAGCGAGCGGAGCGATAACATATCAATGAGACGCCAGTGGCCAATTAACGCCTCGTTGTTTGGGTGTTCAACCAAATACGGAGAGGAAGAGTTGATCTGCCACCACTGCCATTTCCAATGCCTTTCCCCTCGTGTTTCTTGGTCGATGAAGGTGCTTGCAGGGTGGTTAGATGAGGTCGTGGTGATGCAGACCCGATGGGACGAAGTAGTGGTTATCAGGTTGAAGGGTTGTTGGGTCGGGCTCTTACTGTGTGTCTGTCTTAAATTCGTAATGTCATGTAAACTTAACGTGAAAATTATAATGACACCAAAATAAAGCGTAACTAAAAATGTGTTTACTAAAAGCGAAGTGTTGTATCCTTATTGTGTATCGAAAGGGATGATTTAGAGAAGGGGAGGATGAGTGGCAGTTTGGATTTGGTGCGCGATTCAAACACCTTTTGGCATGCTATGGTGATTACTCGCACACGCACCCTGGAGCTATTAAACTAAAACAAAATGCGCATACGTAACAATTACCCCCGAGAAAATAAGGAGAAAAAGGGGTAAAACCTTTCTAACTCGACCACCAACTCATTGTATCACATTCAACCCAATAAACAAGGGAAAGGAACTATTCTTGTCTTATATTATGTGAATAACTATGCTGAGGGACCTGTGGTGCCATTGCTTTTGGAACCAACCATAACAATATTGTTGCAGTTTTGTGAATAAAGGCAACCCCCCTATAGTTAGTTACACCACAACATGTAGCCTCCTACAGTTAGTTATTTCTTATTAAATGTAAAGCATAGACCTCTCCAGTGTTAGTATGTGTTGAGGCAGGCAGGATGATAGTAGGCCTCGTTGAAGCCTAAAGTGCCTCATCATGGGACAAGGCCAGGCCCTGCAGGCCCGAAGGAGCAATGAGCAACCAATGGGAGCTAAAGGGAGTGGCCAATGAGAGCTGTCACCAATGGGAGCTAGAGGGAGTGGCAAATGAGAGCTGTCACCAATGGGAGCTAAAGGGAGTGGCCGAGGGAGTGGCCAATGAGAGCTGCAACCAATGGGAGCTAAAGGGAGTGGCCGAGGGTGACCAATGAGGGGCTGTCACGTCACGTGACCCCCGGCGGCCAATTGAGACCCACGGAACATTCGGGTAGGGTTTCGGGGGGTTATAAATCCCAGCCCAGAACAGACTTCCCGCTCTCTCTCTCTTGCTGGGTTCCTGCTATACTCTCTCGCTTGGCTCCTGCATACTCCACGCTCCTCTGGTTCCTGGTACGTGTGCGTCATTGATCGCCGTCCCTGCCGCGATCATCTCCGGCTGCTGGTGCCCTGGGGCTTTCATCCACCAAGCCCATTCACATGACCGAGCCCATCCAGGCGAGCTGCACGAAGCGGCCGCGCTTCTTGCGCATTACCCACTTTCCCCCCTTCACCGAACGAATGAGGGCCCTTGTCTGGGAAGATAGGTAAGGCTGTTAAGATTCTTCGCTTTGTCTTCGCTTTGTTTTGTATATACCGTATTGTGAATAAATCCTGTGTTTGGTTTCCAACCTGGCCGTCATTGTCCTTTCCCATAATGACCTAGCATTGCCCCGAATTAAAACTGCTCGATCGGGTTTGATATCCTAAACGGCGCAGGTCACGCGACACACAACCGCTCGGGCGTCAGGAATCAGCGTGACTCGTGTGGGGTTCAGTCCCCGTTCTCACAGCTGCGTGTGTCCGAAGGTATTTGGGTGGTGACTGTTAACCCTTCCATGCGCATCTGTGGGCTCGGCGGTTGGAGTTGCCTCGCAACCCGTCGACCACGAGTTTAGTAGTTGTGGATGGCGGCCTTGTGGACTCGGAGTTCGAGGGGAAGCAGGGCCTAACCCCCCCTTAGTACGTCGACGAACCCGGGATCCGCAACAATATGTTTGCAAGACAAAAGGGCAGTAGAATGAGGTACAACTTCCTTGTGAGATAAATAATTTATTTATTGCAGAAAGACACAATACAAGTACAGATACATTCAAAGTACACCTTCCCCATGTCAAATAAATAAACAACATCATCCCATGCACAGCATTGCCGGGGCACCTTCAGCATCTGGGAATGCCACAATGCAGCACAAAGACGGTATTGGGAGGGAGAGGGGTACAATAATTCATTGATTCATTTATTAATTAAAATATATAGTAATCATACCATAATTAATTTCTTAATTAATTGGATAATAGAATACCTAAACCACCAGTGTTTCATCTGTAGCTGTAACCTTTTGAAAAACAATTAAATAATTAATTAATCGAAAAATTAAATAATTAATTGATTAATCAAGAAATCAAAAATATCCTTTATAGCCAAATCACTTGGCCAGTATCGTGTCCAAATATTAGCTTCCTCGCTCGAAAAGAGCCTGA
The DNA here is from genome assembly GCF_964187855.1 of Myxine glutinosa. Taxonomy (NCBI): domain Eukaryota; kingdom Metazoa; phylum Chordata; class Myxini; order Myxiniformes; family Myxinidae; genus Myxine; species Myxine glutinosa. The sequence goes on from NC_136264.1 coordinate 167,930,068, forward strand.
GGTAATGCCGAGATGAGAAAGAAAACAAATAAGGAACTAATAAATCGATAATAATTAAGTAATTAATCAAATAATTGATTAATCAAAAGATTAAATATACTGTTTTTGCCAAAGCATGTGCACACAATTGTGCCCAAATTTCAGCTTCCTGAAAAGGATGTCATGCAGTGCCTGGATATAGAGTTGGAAAGAAGTGGTGCACAATAAAACCACAACACTACAATATAAGAAGAAACACCTATCTTCCCTCCTCGAAGCCGCACATAAACACACGTACTCACTCAAATGATATATCGTCATCAGGCAGGCCCGCACCCACGGCAGGTCAAGCTTCCAGCAAGACATGGCTGCAGGTGGGAGGTCTCCGTGGCTGGAAGGGACGATGAATGGTGAAGACACGGCTGGCAGGATCAAAGACTGCACTGCACTGTCAGTGTGAAACAACCAGCCTCTGTGTGCTTCCTGCCCTTCCCAGCTGTTCTCTGTGGTCTTGTGGATGCCCTGCAGTTCGGCAGGTTCCCTGTTACACACTGTCCTACTCTCCCCTTACATTTCATTCGTGGAGCTGGGGTTGCACCCATCTCCACCCCAAGGCCTCCTGCAAATCCCAGCCTCGTTTTACATTGACCCCTTACCTTAATCACACACTTAATACAACACAAGAAGCTAGTAGGCATGAATATATACAGCATCTAAGACCTTTATCTAGCTACTAACACCTCCTTCATAAATGTAGCAATATGTCAGTGACTCCCAGTACTCCAATGTAGAGATTTCAAAATATCGCTGATAACCTTCTTTTTTTTCTTTTTTCTTTTTGTTTTGTATACCGGATCGAGGCTCGTGAAAGAGCTAACATTTATCACACAAAAAATCAAACAGACACACAAAACATATAAAAAGGGTAGCGGTAGACAATATGGGGAGATAAGGGGAAGCACAAACACAACATTTGAGAGCAGGGACATCGGGAGATCTGTGGGAGGGAGAGGGCTTGGGGGGAGGAGGCGTGGGAAGGGGGCGGGGGTTGGGAGAAGTATAAAACACAAGGACACTGCAAGGACTTCCAGGAAAGAAGTTGGTATTTCAAAATGGCAAACATAAATGGATTTTATGTTTGCCGACATTTCTGACTTGCAGCCTGGTGTTGGCTTAGCGGCTAGGGTGCTGGCTTGGGATCCTAAGGTCCTGGGTTCGAATCTGGGGTGATTGCTGAATTAACACCAGGGGGGTTGACTCAGCCTGAAACCATCCTTCTGAGGTCAGCAAATTGAGTACCAGTTCACTGGTAATTCCCAGCGTGTTGCAAGAGGTGACTAACAGGTTGGTGGCAGGAAGGGTATCCGGCTGTAAAACATTGCTTCAAAAAAGGCCAACCCCCCCCCCCCTCCCTGTGGGGAAAAATGCCTCTAAAGGTGGTTCCTACATTTCTGACATGATTGCACCTTACAATCATGCAAGAAATCCATGGTCTAACTCAGAATTTTCTCGTCGTTCCTCGCATGAAGATGAAAACTTGGCAGATGAAAATTCTTCAGATATGCTTCAACTGTGGAACGTCTCTGCTTTTTAAAACCCATGCAGCCTCATCAATTGCCCTTTTTAAACTCCCAAAATCCTATCTAGTAGTGGTTACTTAATCTGAAATTTTCTTTCTTTACAAAGCGTTTTTGAGAATTTGCTTCCAAATGAAAAGCCCTCTAAAAGGAATTGAGTGATTTATTAATTTCATGGTAATTAAAGCATCACAATGCGAATACATTCCCTTAATTTCGTTATTCCAAGTGTTTCCCGAACAATTTCCCCCCCAGTCATTTGGGTGCTCTTTTGCACTCACAATGAATGTTTTATTCTTCTTTTGGATTCACTTAAAAAGTTTTTTTGTTTTTTTGTAACCAGTCTACTTGAATATTTTTCTCCTCCAACTCATGACAAACGAGAGAAGTAAGATTCTTTCGCAAAATCTTCGATGGACCGCTAGTTGACAACGATATATCAATACACAAAGTTGGATGTACGAAATTGACTTTTCTGCTCACTTGACACACTTTTGATTTGGTCTAGATTACAACTCAAAGATGTTTCATGGAGACTTTAAAGCGTTCTGTGTTTGGGCAAGTGGCAATCTACATATTACATATGCACAGACAGCGAAATTTGTGGGGCTCTCCCCATACACCTCTGCAATGCACAGATTGTGTAATTTCCTACTCCCTCTTTGAAACCTATTTCCTTTTCTTCCCCTTGTTCCCAAACTTATTTATGCTCTCTTTTCTCTCCTATCCTTTATCGACCCCTCCCTTCACAGTTTTCTTTTCAATTTATCTGTTTCCCACTTTGCATATGTTATAGGTCGATGAAAAACAAGTTGAATTTTTTGATATGTACTTTAACGTCTTCTTAAGTCCCCATATCTAGAAAGGTCTGAAACTCCACAGGAGGATATATCCTCATCGGGTGGGCCCGAGATGTGTTCGCAGCAGGCAATGTGCCCGCCAACGCAGACCAACACTGGCCTTGACAAAGTCTCCTATTCCTCTTCACTATTTTATTACCTGCCCAAGCCTTCCTTAATTTAATAATAATAGAAGGAAGGTTTTGTGTGAAGATACATGTAACTTGAATTTATCAACTTCTTCACATTGCTTCAGGAGAAAGCAGGTGCCAGGTTGTATTATGTTTCTTTTGTGGTTCCTTAGCTGTTTCCCTTATGGCCTTTTAGCCACCTCCTCACATGGCAAAATATAATGTGCAAATTTATTTTCCTCTATACACGTCATTTCAGTTTGGGAGTATATAGGTTTTGGTCACAGAGTTATATATGGTGGCAGTTGACATTATGTAATTCTTGTTTATATTTTGGAACAATTTAGCTTGGTAACCTGGAGTGGAAAGCGAACTGGTTTAATCTGAAGACGGATGGAAGCAGAAAGGCCATAATTTGCAGATGAATTAATCCGTCAGCCATGGCAATTTCTCAGGATATGATCGACCACCTTGCTAGTTTCAGTGTTTCCTCTCTCCTCCCTCTCTTCTTGTACTGTTCGTTCCTTCCCTTGTTTATCCCACTGCCAGTTTTGTCTCACTTCTGTAAAGAAACAGAAAAAAAGCAAAATAAAAAGAAACTACCTCCCTTGGGAAAAAGGGTAATTGAAGCGGTGACCGAGATTGAAAACCTTGACTTTAATGTGAATTTTAAGAAAATTTAACAAAAATTCGCAAATAATTTGTGCATCAGCCCACTCTTCTGGAATTTACCAGCTTGAAAAAGTACAGTTTTCGTTTTTTTTGGCCCACACCTTAAGACTATAAGCCTCTGGGACAGGGTTCTCGAAGGGCATTTGGGATGTTTTTCCTTAAAGGGTGGACCAGCGAACAGGCGGCCGATTCCACGGCTGACAGATTAAAGTCCCCGGCAGCCTGGAAACGGGCTTCCAAAAAAAACCGAAGCGTCCGTAATTAATTTTCCGGATGAGATACCATTAAGGTGCACCGCACACATAATCTCAGAGCTCGTATCGCTCTCCCGTACTCGTCTCACCCTGGCCCGGCCGTGCGGCGGCACCCCGAACGCTCCTACGCTCGGCAACCCGATAAATCCTCCTCCTAAATCCTCAGCCGCCGCATCCACTCGGTGAGTAGCGGAGCGTGGACAGCCTCGGCCTGCACACTCCCCCTGCGGAAAGTTAATTTCTCCCCCTCGCTCGCCGGGTATTGGACGTAGCGGTCGTGCGCACGCAGCAGGCGGACCGACTTATCTTCCGTAGGCAGCTGTTCCTCCTCTCTGAAACCTTGCGCCGATTTTATTTTTCCATTTGGGTAGCGTGAAATATCTCTTGCCAAACTCGGGCTCCAACTTTAATCTGCCTCGAGCGCAGCGTGCATGTGTAAAGGGCTCGGGACGTTTAGAAACATCACGTTTTTCATTAGAGAGGCATTCATGCTGCAGCGGTGGATGCATTCCGAGTATTGCTTTTCAGGTTGTTTTATGGCACCTCCTGTTCTTCCTCCTTGTGCTCACAAACTCTCTCTCTCTCTCTCGCTCTCTCTTCTCTCTCTCCTTATCCAATGTATGCAGCTGTGCAAGGAAATCCGGTTTTAATTTGCACATACACCAAACTTGCTTAATTAATATCCACGCTGCCTTGACTTCGAGAGAACTTTTTGTGCGCGGGGGATGCCACCCTGAATTGTTTTGTGTGCTCTCGAGAGCTTTGTCTTTCGGGCTCATTTTAAGGTGATCGATCTACTGGTACACTTTGGGTTATTGAACTTCAGTGTGTGTTTTCCGATGCTTTTTGCGCAAGTGATTTGCAAAACAGCTCGCTGTGATGCAGCAATAGGAAGTTAATGAGGAATGCAATGGCAGGCAGGGAGAGGGAACTTTTTAGGGAAAGTCGACGCATTCACATGAAAAATAATTATTACCATCAACAAACGAGCAATCACGATACCATTCCTTGAAAATGAACAACTTGAAGAGAAAGTTATTGTCTCTTCTGCCTTTTGCCATTATTATGACCTCCATCGGCCACTGAACGTGGACGGAGGTTATGTATTTACCCGTCTGTTTGTCGGTCTGTTTGTGAACAGGATATCTCAAAAAGTCATGGACGTATTCGGACGAAACTTGGTGGAAGAACTGAATCAATTTTGGTGAAGATTCGAATCCGGATCTGGATCAGATCAATTTTCAGATAAATCAGATAAAATTATAAAATAATAAATGTTGCCGTTGCACCCCGCTACATGAACACTCGAGGCCCCACTTCTTCTTCCTCATTCTGGAGACAGGCCTTTAAAACAGGCAAGTTTGCGATTAAAGGAACAATTTTTTCTTCCAACCAAATGGAGTATTCCCTGTCCAGCAGTACCATTTGTATTCGACGATAACAGACATTCTTTAAAATAAAGTGTTACGGATGGAGAAACGCTGCTCCTTTTAGAAATAGATGCCATGCAGTAGTGGGATTTTGTGTAACATATTGTTATGAATTTTGGGGTAGAGTGATATATAGATCAGGTGGATCTGTGTAGGTATCATGCTCCGGTGTAGGTATATCATATTATCATGATAGGAAACCCCACATGTAATCAGTTTGTTTAGGCGGTTTGTTCGCGTAAGTGTATATTTGTGATCATACAAGGATGATCCTTGTGATAACTAGAGTAGGGATAATGCTAATTCCCCTGTTCGTGAGACCTGTGATCTATCATTTGGCCCGCGTGGCAAAGCACTAGACACGTAGAGCAGGAAAGGCCCAATAACACACACACACACACACACACACACACACATACTAATTAAATCCCCCCCCCCCTCCTCCTCACCATTAAACTCACCGGAGGCCAGTTCAGGGCACTGCTGATAGAACCACAGCCAGCTACGTCACCAACTTGCATAGCAACACTCATCGCTCAGGCAGGCCGAGAGCCACGCCCAGAGGAGCAGCGATTGGACAAGACGCCACCAACAGGGAGATGAAGCAGGATGAATCCCGCCGATTAGTAGAGGGAGGGTTAAGAAGCTTCCCTCGGATTTGTGGAAGGAAGGGAGCATGAAACGACATACCATTGGCCACCGACCGATGACGTGAGGAGTAGAGCGTGAAGCCCTCGGCCAATGGTGAAGGACTGACGGGGGAAGAATATTCAAGAGGTCGAGAGGCGACGGACTGATTGGAAGGGAGGATCAATGATGCCAGACGACGGGTGGTAAAAGAACTCGCTGGCCGACATTTTTCCTCTCTCTTCTCTTCCTCGTGCAATGCTCTTCCCTCCTCCTCTTGCTACCTTCCTGACACTGTCCTCTGCCCGTTTCCCTCGTTCCGGAACTCACGGGAAAACGATGTCAGGACAGTGGGCTCCAGGCACCGATCGGAGATGCCACCGGAAGACGTGCCGAGTTTTGCAGATGGAGAGCGGAGGTTTTGCCAGGCAGAAACTACGCATGGACGAGCGCTGCTTGCCGCTGGAGCGTGATGAGGCCTGGGTGGGCGAGACGCTGGTGAGGCCTAGCGGCGCGTGGACTGCGGCCTTCTCCCCACGTGGGAACCGGGGAAGCCTGGACGATTTTGGACAAGGTTCAAGCCGCTCGCAGCTAAGTGCACGATAATCCCACACCATTATTTTTTCCAGTTTATTTTATCCCTCCTTCTGTGTTCAAGTCTAGTGTGGGGCTCCCAAATTAGGTTTTAGTTTTCATCATCGCGTTTCCTTGTCCCGGCATTCCATTAAAATAAATCTTTTCATTATTTTCCATTTCCGTCCATTTTACATCGGTTTTCGCTTGAGTTAATTTCCACAGGTTTGAAGGCTGCTGTCGGGATCCATGAGGTAAGTGGGTTTCAGCATCCTCACCCTCCTCCTCCTTACCCTCCTCCCTCCCTGCGTGTATGAACTCTGCCATATTTGAACTGAACGCCTGTGGAGTTAAAGCTTGCTTGGATAATCTGTTTCCTGGTAAAGATTTTAATCGCTAGGAACACGACAATATTTATCATTAAAATTAACATCTTTAAAACTACAAGATAGCTGGCTGCACTTTAAACAGAAATCACGCAATAATTCAGAACTCCTTTCAAGAAACCATCAGGATGTTTTCTTTTTTGTAGAGTCAAGCAAGGCTAATGGAAGAGCTAGAACACAGAACGGATCATGACGCAACATAACAAAAGGAACAGCATAAAGAGGAAATGGAAATGATGTGTGATAGGAAATGCCAACAGCAGGGCAGAGGGCATCATCATTATATCGTTATCGAGCCCAAAAAGCATCAATTTATCATTTTTTTTCTTGTTTTTTTTTTTGTATACAAGATCGAGGCTCGTGTAAAGAGCTAACATTAATCACAATTTTAAAAAACGGACACACATAACATACAATAAAGACAGCGGGAGACAAGATGGTGAGAGAGAGGGAAGCACACAAGTACAACAGCAGAGAACAGGGACATGGGGAGATCTATGGGAGGGAGAGGGCTTGGGGGTAGGAGGCATGGGAAAGGAGAGGGGGTGGGAAAGGGATAAAACACATGGACACTGCCAGAACATCCAGGAAAGAAAGAAGTCGGGATTTCAAAAAAGTGGATCTGGGGTGAATTAACGGGGGTAGAAGAGATCAAGGTTTTGGATGGGGGAAGACAAGAGATGGTGGTGAACAGCTGTTTTAAAGACCTGGAGAGAGGAGTGGGATGGAAGAGAGTGAGGGAGTTTGTCCCAGAGGCGGGAGCAAAGAGGAATGAAGGTGTGAAGGTGAGCAGAGAGTCTTTAATTTGGCAATTTCACCAGAAGAGGGTTACTGGCAGATCTTGTGCGACCTGTAGGAATATTTGGGGGACAGAGCACAGATAGAGCTGGGGGAGCTAGGCCAAATAGGAGTCGGTAGAAGACAGAAAGACCACCTACCTGCCTGCGGTGAGTGAGTGAAAGGCCCTCGGAGTTAGCTTCATCGTGAGAGATTCCAATGATTCTGAAAGCTTTGGTTTCAACAGCGTGAGGACGAGCTTGGTGTGAGGCAGGAGCACCAAATCAGAGGGCAGAGCAGTATTCCATTGAGCTGCAGATGAAAGCCTTGTATGTGGTGAGGACCTCAGGTGTGCCAAGGAAGGACTTCGCACGACGGAGGATGCCCAGTCGGCGATTGGCTTTGGAGGCCAGCTTGGAAATGTGGTTTTCCCAGGAAAGATCATGGCAGATTGTGAGACCCAGAAGCTTGAGTGACAGAACTTATTGGACAGGATTGTTCAGAAAGTAGATGGGAGGGTTGTCTAGTCGGTCTTTTCGGGAAGACATAGTAAGAGTGTGAGATTTGTCAGGATTGAAAGACATGTTCCACTTATTTGACCAGTCTGTGATTTTGCCCAGGTCTGCAGAGAGTGAGGAGGCTGCAGACTGCCGATCTGAGGGATGAGGCATGGAGCGGAAGTGAGTGGAGTCATCAGCAAAGACATAGAGAGGATTTTCAAGAGAGTCAGATAGATCATTGATGAAGTCCAAAAAAGGTCCACAGGGCCCAGAACACTGCCTTGGGGAACTCCAGCCTGAACTGGAAGTGGAGATGAAAAACCCATTCAGGGCCACACGTTGACTATGACCAGAGAGGATGTCCGCAAGCCATGCATGGAGATTTCCATGGATACAATAGGAGGAGAGTTTGGTGAGCAGATGGGGGTGCCAGACCATATCAAAGGCACGTGATATGTCAAGAGAGACAACTCTAATTTCCTGTTTGGCATTGAGGACCTCCATCCATTGTTGAGACAGCAGAGGCAACATGTCCAGAGTAGAGTGACCTGGTCTGAAACCAAATTGATGATCAGAGATCAAGCCATTGGAGAAGAGAAAAGATTTAATATCCGAAGCAATGATGGATTCCATGACTTTGCTGATAATTGGGAGAAGGCTGATTGGTCTGTCGTTGCAAGGATCCTTTTTTGTGGAAAGCGGTAATATTGTCTGATTTCCAAGCTGATGGCAGATGACCTTGAGCAAAAGAGAGGGTGAAGAGAACAGAGAGAGGGAGTGAAAGAGCAGCAGAGCAGGATTTTAGGACCAGTGGGTTGATGCCATGTGGTCCAGTTGCAGAATCATAGTTGAGGATTGACAGAAACTTCTCCACCTTGTCAGGAGAGAAGGACGCAGAGTCGCAAAGCAGCTGGGTATGACTGGGTATGGTGGGTACAGAGAGGGATGGGTTTAGGACACAATATTTTGAGGCAAACACAGAGTTGAGGCATTCAGCTTTTTCACATGTGGAGTCAGCTGTGCAGCCGTTTTGAGGTGATGGAAGGGGAGCAAACACCAGAAACAGATTTGACGAGATGCCACCAGGATTTGGAAGAGGGAGGTAGAGACTCTTGAGAGCAGAGAGATATTGTTTTCTGGCTCTGCTGAGGGTGGACGCACACTTGTTCCAGGCTTTGTGAAAGGAAATGAGATTTTATCCGTTGGATTTGCCATCCAGGAGGCGAAGGCAAGTTGTTTCAGGGCAACTGCCTCTCCACAAGATTCTGTGTACCATGGATGGGAGGAAGGGTATGACAACTGAAGACGAGATGGGATAAATCTGTGCATGAGAGAGAGAGAGAACAATTTACTTTGGAAGAATTCCCAGGATGAGTTGATGTCAGAGGCAGTGGAGATGGCAGACCAGTCCAGATGATTGATGGCTGCTTGAAGACCATGCCATTTGGCCTGAGTGAAATGCCAGACTCGTCGATGCTGAGGAGACTCTCTGAGAATGGCCAGAGAGATGTCCACTTTAACAAGCACATGATCAGATGAGCCGATTGGAGCAGAAGAAGAGCAGCAGACATTTGCAGGGAAGTTAGTCATAACCAAGTCGAGAAGAGAAGATGCTCCGTTGACTGAGATCTGGGTCGGGAAATTGACAGATTGTGTCAGTCCCAATGAGTTGCAGAATTCCTTTGCTGAGGAGCCATGCTGGTGAGAGAGGTACCCACACCCAGCCAGCTGGCATGATGACAATTTAAATCACCAATTTATATCACCATATGAGGAAGAGAGAGTTGGGATGAGTAGATAGAAGTTGGTCCATATTATCAGACAGAGAGATGTAGATGGAGTCATCACTGTTTAGTGGACGGTGCAACACACATATGGGAAGGTGGGAGCGAAGGGGAAGCCATAGCCAGAGGTACTCCTAGGGGTGAGGAGGAGTGAGGGCAGTGCAGGGCGAGTGAGGAAGAGAGTTTTTGATAAAGATGGCAACCCCACCTCCCGGACGAGGCTCAGGTCTATCATACCGGAGGAGGGAGTAACCCGGGAGAGATATTAAGGAATCAGAGACATCATGAAGGAGGAAAGTTTCTGTTGAGCAGATCAAGTCTGGTTTGTCAGAAGCAACCTGTATGGAGAGATCAGTCAAGTTTGAGCGAAGGCCCCGGATGTTTGAGGTCCATACCGTAAATGAAGAGGAAGGGGGAGAATCGGATACAGAACAGGGGGGGGGGGGGGGGTGGGGAGTGGTAAGGTAAGATGTAGAAGAGGAGGAGGAGGTAGGGAGAGCTGTTGATCATGTGTCAGAGATTTCAGAATAGCTCGGAGAAAGGGAAGGATGTGGCGGACAAAAGGTTTGATGGTGATTGGATGAAGCACAGTGAGGTGTTGTTTGAGGGGGAGGGGCAGAGCGAGGAAGAATGTTGGGGGTGATGGAGGTGAGAGTTGGAAGGGAGAAAAAGCGGGGCGGACGCTTTGAGGAGGAGGGGTGAGAGGGGAGAATTGGAGAAAAAAGGAGGGTGGGGAGATTAGAAGGCGAGGGGTGAGGGGGGAGTTTAGGAAGGGAGGGGCGAGGGGGGAGTTTAGGAGGGGAGGGGTGAGGGGGGTGTTTAGGAGGAGAGCGGCGATGGGGGAGTTTCGGAGTGGAGGGATGAGGGGGGAGTTTAGGAGGGAAGGGGCAAGGGGAGAGATTTGAAAGGGATGGGTGATGGGGGAAAAATTAGGAGGGGAGGGGTGAGTTTGGATTTTAGAAAGTGTTGTACGATTAATGGAAAACAAACATTTATTGCAAAATGAATTTCTTGTGATTTTCGAATTAGAGATCCGTTTGAAAACGTTGGAGGAGGGGTGGAATGCCGGTGAGTTTTGGGAATGAAGGAAGGAAGAACTGTAAGAGATGGAATTTTTTTTTGAAATGAAGAGATTTGGTGAGCAAGTCGAAATCAACCTTTAAAGAAGAAGAAGAAAAAAGTGTTATAATATACGACAGAATACAGCACTTCAGGGGAAAGTTTAAACATTTTTAAACTAAACCGTGAAAACTATCTGGGGAAATGGGGGTGAAACACGTGGTCGAAGAACGAACGAATGAACAAGAACAAAGAAGGAAATATATATATATTTTTTGAGTTAAGATTTTAAACAAGGAAATATGGGGTGAAAAGAAGACTGGGAAAAACTGAGAGAACAAAAGAAAATGGACCACAAAGGACCGCTGAGAGAAAACAAAGCCTCAAGGCAGGACACTTAAAATACCAGGCCTCAAAAACGCGGCAGGAAATAACCGACGATTTTATACAGGTATGCACGATTTACACCGAGATCTTCCTGGAGACACACAGTAGGTACACACACCGTAAAATTAAAATACAGTTTTGACAAAAAAACAAGCGGGAACAATAACTTAACTTTGATAGCATGGAGATCTTGGAAAAAAACGCAACCTCTCCGGCAAAACCAGAAGCGGAGGTGAGTGATAGGGCCATAAACGATACATATATATATATATATAATATATATATATATCATGATATTACACAAAGTTGTGGACGATTTATGACAAAACTTGGTGGATAAGTTGCGTAGGTGACAAGAACAAGCGGATTAAATTTTGGTTCAGGTGCGAATATAGATCTGGCCTATCAGTGGGATACAAAACTAAAACTGTTCAATTTGGTGGAGGTATGCTCTTTCCCACCTGCCGTTCTAGTTGCTCCTTGTTGGTTCACGAGTTATCAAACAGAGTGACCACTATATTCGTCATAGGTGTGTGTCTGTATGTCTGTCTGTCCGCAGCATAACTACCCGATATCATCCGATCTTGATGAAACTTGGGTGGGAGGTTGATATCATGATTTAGTTGTGTCCTGCCTAGAGTAGGCGTATTGCGCCCATTGTGGGCGGAGCCACGCCCGAAAAAGATGTCTTTTTAGGGGGTAATCAATTTCAAGCTACATCTTCTCCGAGGTGTTTGGTGGAATCTGACAGGGGCTTCGGTATTTGTTTAGGCCAATGTCATGTGTCTAGCCCCTCGGAGCTCGATTTTTCATTTTCGCCCCAAGGTCAAGGTCACAAGGTTACGAAATTTAGAAAAGTCGATTTTTGATGGTTTTATGTCATTGTTTGCTTCCTGATAGGGTGAAATGTCGTACATGTTTTTATATTATCACATACATCATGAAAATACAAGTTTTCCAACAAATTTTCAGATCTTCGACCTTTGAAGGTCACAAAGGTCAAATTTTCAAAGTTGTCGGAATTGAACCGAATTCTCGGTATTGTGTAGCTACAGCTAATAATGTGTAGCTACAGCTAGTCTCATAACAGATAATACATTCCTATTTATATATTTTCAATGTCGGTTTTGACCTTTGCCATTGAATACCGCTCGCTCGTGAACCATCGTCTCCTGACTTGTTTCTCCTCTTTCTTTCTGCTGTGGATATCAAAGTAGCCTTAGGCATGACAATCTATATGGCACAAGCAGCACAAAACACCAAAAAATAAATCATTATGTAACTACTGTAAACCTATCCATCACATTTCACTGGCCGAGGCATAAAATGTCACTATCCACGTCACACTGTGACAGGTTGGCTGGAACTTTGTTTCAGCATCTCCACTTCCCTGTCTCATTCCTTGAAATAGATGTCACAATGGAATCCGTGCATACGACGTGTCATCAAGCATATGGAATAATATACTTCAACAGGATTCACCTCAGAACAACACTAAGCTTGTTGAAGCCATGCATTAACTGTCCGGAAATAGCGCATGGCACTGCTTATTAAGGGATGCTGCTTCCAAAGTAAAAACCTCAAAAAACTCCATGAGATTTGGGAAACGTCTAACAAATATGCCCCGAGGTGATAATATGACTTCCTGTTTGATGACAGCAACTGGCAGAAACCGGAACAGCTGGTTGTCTGGGAAAATGGAGCAAATATAAAATGCTGGTCAAACTTTCCCTTTGAAGGATAAAATATGATGAAGTGATCATTTGTATGCATTTTCATTTTAAATAGTTTTTGCTTCACATTCATACCAGTTTGAATTGTTTTGGACTGTTTGGGTGGGGTTATGATCGAGATGGCTGGGGGAAGGCAGCGTGGCGGAGTGGAAGGGGCGGGGGGGTGGGGGAGGGGGGGGGGGACCAACTTCCACATTTTTCAAACCTGTGGAAACAGCTTCCACATTCACTTCAAATTTTTTTTTTTTTTTTTTTTGTATACAAGATCGAGGCTCGTGAAAGAGCGAACATTAATCACACAGAAAGACAAACCGACACATAAAACATATAACATCGGGAGCGGTAGACAAGATGGGGAGAGAGGGGGAAGGACACAAACACAACATTTGAGAGCAGGGACCGAGAGACATGGAGAGATCTGAGAGAGGGCGAGGGCTTTGGGGGGGGGGGGGGCATGGGAAGGGGGCGGTGGGAGAGGTATAAAACATATGGACACTGCCAGGACTTCCAGGAAAGAAGTTGGAATTTCAAACAAGGTGGATCTGGGGTGAATTAGCGGGGGTAGAAAAGATCAAGGTTTTGGATGGGGGAAGATAAGAGATGGTGGTGAACAGCTGTTTTAAAGACCTGGAGGGAGGAGTGGGATTGAAGGGAGTGAGGGAGTTTGTTCCAGAGGCGGGAGAAAAGAGGAATGAAAGAGTGAAGGTGAGCAGAGAGCCGAGATTTCGGCAGTTTAACCATCAGAGGGTTGCTGGCAGATCTTGTGCGACCTGTAGGAATATTTGGGGGACAGAGCACAGAGAGAGCTGGGGGTGCAAGGCCGGAGAGGAGTCGGTAGAAGACAGAAAGACCACCTACCTGCCTGCGGTGAGTGAGTGAAAGGCCCTCAGAGATAGCTTCATCGCGTGAGATTCCAATAATTCTGAAAGCTTTGGTTTCAACAGCGTGAAGCCGAGCTAGGTGTGAGGCAGGAGCACCGGCCCATAGGGGAGAACAGTATTCCATTGAGCTGCAGATGAAAGCCTTGTATGTGGTGAGGAGCTCAGGTGTGCCGAGGAAGGACTTCGCACGACGGAGGATGCCCAGTCGGCGACTGGCTTTGGAGGCCAGCTTGGAAATGTGGTTTTCCCAAGAAAGATCATGGCAGATAGTGAGACCCAAAATCTTGAGCGACAGAACTTCTTGGAGAGGATTGTTGAGAAAGTAGATGGGAGGGTTGTCCAGTCGATCTTTTCGGAGAGACATAGTAAGAGTGTGAGATTTGTCAGGATTGAAAGACATGTTCCACTTGTTTGACCAGTCTGTGATTTTGTCCAGGTCTTCAGAGAGTGAGGAGGCAGCAGACTGCCGATCTGAGGGAAGAGGAATGGAGCGGCAGAGAGTGGAGTCATCAGCAAAGAGATAGAGAGGATTTTCGAGAGAGTCAGAGAGATCATTGATGAAGACCAGAAAAAGCACGGGGCCCAGAACACTGCCTTGGGGAACTCCAGCCTGAACAGGAAGAGGAGATGAGAGAAACCCATTCAGGGCCACACGTTGACGACGACTAGAGAGGAAGTCCGCCAGCCATGCATGGAGATTTCCATGGATACCAAAGGAGGAGAGTTTGGTGAGCAGAGCGGGGTGCCAGACCGTGTCGAAGGCATGTGATATGTCGAGGGAGACAGCTCTAATTTCCTGTTTGGCATTGAGGACCTCCATCCATTGTTGAGACAGCAGAAGCAGCATGTCCAGAGTAGAGTGACCTGGTCTGAAACCAAATTGATGATCAGAGATCAAGCCATTGGAGAAGAGGAAAGATTTCATATCCGAAGCAATGATGGATTCCATGACTTTGCTGATAATTGGGAGAAGGCTGATTGGTCTGTAGTTGCTAGGATCTGTTTTTGCACCTTTTTTGTGCAAAGCGGTGATGTTGGCTGATTTCCAAGCAGATGGCAGTTGACCTTGAGCAAAAGAGAGGGTGAAGAGAACAGAGAGAGGGTGAGATAGAGCAGCAGAGCAGGATTTTAGGACCCGTGGGCTGATGCCGTCGGGTCCAGTTGCAGAATCAGAGTCGAGGGTTGACAGAAACTTTTCCACCTTGTCAGGAGGAAAGGACACGGAGTCCAGGAGCAGCAGGGTACGACTGGGTATGGTGGGTACAGAGAGGGATGGGTTTGGGACACAAGATTTAGAGGCAAACACAGAGTTGAGGCATTCAGCTTTTTCACGTGCGGAGTCAGCTGTGTAGCCGTTTGAGGTAAGGGAGGGGATGGAGGGGGAACAAACACCAGAAACGGATTTGACCAGACGCCACCAGGATTTGGAAGAGGGAGACAGATAAGAGAGTTCGGTCTTGAGAACGGAGAGATATTGTTTCCTGGCTCTCCTGAGGGTGGACACACACTTGTTTCGGGCTTTGTGAAAGGAAATGAGATTTCCTTCCGTTGGATTTGCTTTCCAGGAGACGAAGGCAAGTTGTTTCTGGGCAACAGCCTCACCACAAGATTCCGTGTACCATGGACGGGAGGAAGGGTATGACAACTGAAGACGAGATGGGATAAATCTGTGCATGAGAGAGAGCAATTTACTTTGGAAGAATTCCCAGGATGAGTTGATGTCAGAGGTGGTAGAGATGGGAGACCAGTCCAGATGATTGATGGCTGCTTGAAGACCGTGCCAGTTGGCCTGAGTGAAATGCCAGACTCGCCGACGCTGAGCAGGCTCCCTGAGGATGGTCAGAGAGATGTCCACTTTAACAAGGACATGATCAGATGATCCGATCGGAGCAGAAGAAGAGCAGCAGACATTTTCAGGGAAGTTAGTCATAACCAAGTCCAGAAGAGAAGATGTTCCGTTGACTGAGATCCGGGTCGGGAAATTGACAGATTGTGTCAGTCCCAGTGAGTCGCAGAAGTCCTTTGCTGAAGAGCCATGGCTGGTGAGAGAGGTACCCACACCCAGCCAACTGGCATGGTGACAATTGAAATCACCACATATGAGGAAGAGAGAGTTGGGATGAGTAGATAGAAGTTGGTCCATATCATCAGACAGCGAGATGTAGATGGAGTCATCACTGTTTGGTGGACGGTACAACACACATATGAACAAGAGGTGGGAGCGAAGGGGAAGCCGTAGCCAGAGGTATTCCTGGGGGTGAGGTGGAGAGAGTGCAGTGCAGGGCGAGTGAGGAAGAGAGTTTTTGATAAAGATAGCAACCCCGCCTCCAGGACGAGGCTCAGGTCTATCATACCGGAGGAGGGAGTAGCCCGGGAGAGATACTATGGAATCAGAGACATCATAAAGGAGGAAAGTTTCTGTTAAGCAGATCACGTCTGGTTTGACAGAAGCAACCTGTATGGAGAGATCAGTTAAGTTTGAACGAAGGCCCCGGATGTTTGAGGTCCATACCGTTAATGAAGAGGAAGGGGGGGCATCAGATACAGAACAGGGGGGAGGAGGGGTAGGGTAAGATGTGGAAGAGGTGGAAGAGATAGGGAGAGCTGTTGAAGGTGTGTCAGAGATTTCAGAATAGCTCGGAGAAAGGGAAGGATGGGGCGGACAAAAGGTTTGATGGTGATTGGGTGAGCCACAATGAGGTGTTATTTGAGGAGGGGGAAGAGCGAGGCAGAAGGTTGGGGGAGATGGAGGTGAGAGTTTGAAGGGGGAAGAAGCGGGGAGGACGCTTTGAGGAGGGGGAGTGAGAGGGGGGAAATTGAGAAGCAATGAGGGTGGGGAGATTTGAAGGGGAGGGGTGAGGGGGGAGTTTAGGAAGGGAGGGGCGAGGGGGGAGTTTAGGAGGGAAGGGACAAGGGGAGGGATTTGAAAGGGATGGGATATGGGGGAGATTTGGAGGGGAGGGGTGAGGCAGGAGTCTAGGAGGGGAGGGGCGAGGGGGCGTCTTGGCGGGGAGGGGTGAGGGGGTAGTTTAGGAGGGAGGGGGCAAGGGGGGAGATTTGAAAGGGATGGGTGATGGGGAAGATTTGGAGGGGAGGGGTGATGGGGAAGATTTGGAGGGGAGGGGTTATGGGGAAGATTTGGAGGGGAGGGGTGAGATTGGATTTTTGAAAGTGTACGATTTATGGGAAACGAACATTTATTGCAAAATGAGTTTCTTGTGACCTTCGAGTTAAAAATACGTTTAAGGACGCTGGATGGAGGATGGAGTGCAGGAGAGTTTAGGGAATGTAGAAAAAAGGCACTATAGGAGATGGATATTTTTTTTGGGATGAATTGATTTGGTGAGCAAGTCGAAAGCAGCCTTTTAAAGAAGAAGAAGAAAAAGGTGTTATAAAATATGACGGAATACATAACTTGAGGGGAAAGTGTAAACATTGAAGGTTAATGATTGAAAACTATCTGGGGAAATGGGGGAGAAACACGTGGTCGAAGAACGAACGAACGAATAAGAATGAATAAACGAATGAGAACAGAGAAGGAAATGTTTTTTTTTTTTGTTTGTTTGTTTTTTTTGAGTTGAGATTTACACAAGGAAGTAGGCTATGGGTGAAAAGCCTGGGAATACAGAGAACGAAAGTTATTGGATCACAAACGACGGACCGCTGAGAGAAAAACAAAGCCTCAAGGTTGTACAGTGCACACTGTACAAGGCCTCAAGACACGACACGGCAAACAGACGATCAATTTATGAAAGATAAACACCGAGAAACAACCAAAGTTGCACACAATAACTTCACACACCGAAAGATAAATACAGTTTCGACAAAATACAATTGTGAACAGACTTAACTTCGAAAAACGTGGAGACCGTGTGGAGCTTCGAAAATCCCTCCCACCGTCTCCGAGATCTCGCGAGGAAGGGGAATCCCATTATTCCATCCAAGTCTTCAAGACAGCTGTTCACCTCCATCTCAGATCGTTCCCAATCCAAAACCATGATCTTTCTCTACCCTCGTTAACTTCCACACCAAGCCCACCGCCTTCCAAATTTCCAGTTTTTCTTTTTCTTGAAACACTCGTCTCTGTGGGATCCACCAGGGGGTGAAGGGAGGTGAGGGGAAGGGGATCACGTGTACTTACTTTCACATCATGCAGATGGCGGTTTCCAGATATTATTCTTATTGTTTAACGGTCACAATTATTCCCACGTTATTGGGGGTTTGGTTGGGGGAGGCTTTCCCCAAGTCTCAAGAACCGGTTGGCTAGGACCAACTTCCACCCCCCTCCCTCGTGATGGCTCTGATCCATTCGCCTGAAGGGGACGCCACAAGTATAGAATGCCTCAAGCACGTCGAGTTTCCTTCAAACTTCTTCCACTTTAAAAGCAATTGTTGAAAATGTAATTGTATTTTGGACAGAATTGACTGAAACGTTTGTGGTTTTAATTTTTTTAACGTCCAGAAGGTGTACCACATGAAACGCCATGATAACCTACTAGTACCGACTGCAAAGCCGTAAAGAGCCGGCGAAGCCAAAGCCTCTTGCCACTATTTTACCCATCACTATGGCATCAGTAGGTTAGGTAGTTGGTAGTAGGTAGGTGTAGTAGTTACCGTACCGAGTTCAAAATGACACCATTTGCATTCTGGATGAGATAAAAATTTATAAAATTTCCTTCTTGATTAATTCGGTGAATTCCATCTCAACTTCGGATATTTCCGGCCGTGAAAAACTATCCCCTACGGCCGCGAGATTTCTAAAAAATAAGTCTTCGTCAATTTTAGAATATTTGACGCCATTTTAAGCCTCCGAAACGCGGTAATAAGCTTTTTTGAAATAGTTTTTCAAATGCTCGAATCTCATTGGTTCCGGTGTTTGGTGACGATTTTCGTTGAAGATAACCAGGGCCCATGCGGGCCCGGGGAACGAGGTTGGTCTTTAAGTATTTTAATTACAAATTAGAGGTGCATAGGATTGTGAATCAAACAAAGACGGGTGAAACAAACTCCGATTGAACTTTTTCTCAATTTTTTATGCATACTTCCGCATCCGCAAGATGGCGGCCTCCATGGAGCGATTTGGTTTTTGAAATATTTTTTCAAATGCTCGAATCTCATTGGTTCCGGTGTTTGGTGACGATTTTCGTTGAAGATAACCAGGGCCCATGCGGGTCCGGGGAACGAGGTTGGTCTTTAAGTATTTTAATTACAAATTAGAGGTGCATAGGATTGTGAATCAAACAAAGACGGGTGAAACAAACTCCGATTGAACTTTTTCTCAATTTTTTATGCATACTTCCGCATCCGCAAGATGGCGGCCTCCATGGAGCGATTTGGTGCGTCAAAGCTTTGAAATTCTCAAAGGATTCAGCAAAATCTGGCTTTTCAATATAAGACGTATGCGTTCATTCACAACACCGGCTTCGCCGGCTATTATACACCTCAACATGGAGTTCGTCCAAGGTGCAATTCCTCCTTGGAGAGGTGGGCAAGTTAAATCGCTACAACCTCCATCGTGTGACCCTTAATCCCCCTGTCAATTTTGGCTGAGATTGGGTAAGTAACGACCGAATGTATCGCAGTCAAAAAAACAGACAGACAGATCTCCCCCAAAGAAGCATTTACTGACGCCATTTTGCTGTAAGTTGGGCCATTTTGCTATATGTTGTGCCATTTTGCTGTATTTTGTGCCATTTTGCTGTATGTTGTGCCATTTTGCTGTATGTTGTGCCATTTTGCTGTATGTTGGGCCATTTTGCTATATGTTGTGCCATTTTGCTGTATGTTGTGCCATTTTGCTGTATGTTGTGCCATTTTGCTGTATGTTGTGCCATTTTGCTGTATGTTGGGCCATTTTGCTGTATGTTGGGCCATTTTGCTGTATGTTGTGCCATTTTGCTGTATGTTGGGCCATTTTGCTGTATGTTGGGCCATTTTGCTGTATGTTGGGCCATTTTGCTGTATGTTGGGCCATTTTGCTTTATGTTGGGCCATTTTGCTGTATGTTGGGCAATTTTGCTGTATGTTGGGCCATTTTGCTGTATGTTGGGCCATTTTGCTGTATGTTTGGCGTCCTTTAGAGCTTCCAGACACTCAGGATGAAGATGGATCTATTATCAGAAAATAAAATGAAAAAGCCTTGTTCACCTGCAAAAATGGGCTGGCAGGATGGCGTTAAAGGTACGCACTCTTGCCACTCTGTTGTCTAGCCTGGGTTTGAATCTCAGCTCAGCTATAATCCCGGTGGCCGGTGTTTCACCAATGATTCATCAATGCGTGTGCCGTCCCTTGGATTGACATTAAACTGGGCGACCCGTCTGCCAGCATGAGTTGGTGGACATTAAATATCCCACGGAAGCGTCGGCGAGCTATCGCCGGCACCATGGCCAAAATCCTGTCCTAACCAGCAGGTGGCACGACTGCATCAGCAGCACAGCCATGCTCCCAGCAATGATGCAACCAGCAAGCACAGGCTGCATACAAAACAATGCAGTCAACATCAGCTGTGGTCTGAGGAATATCAGGTGATTCCACATTCCAAGACCACATTCTCGGTTATGTATACCTCAATACAAAAAAAACAAAACGATTTCTTTTGATGAGAGGGGAGAGATACAGTCGTGGCCAAAATATTGGCACGCATGCACTTTTTTCAAATAATTCACCATTTCTTCCAGAAAATTGTTGAAATTTAAAAATCTTTTGGGATCCACATATGTATTTCTTTGGTTTGCAGTGGAACAAAACAAAAAAGCTGACAAAATTACTAAATCTTAGCTTATTCCAAACAGAAAACCTAAAATGGCCCAGACAATATTATTGGCACCTTTTAGAATTTGTTAGAAATAAGTAGATTTCAAGAAGGTGATTCTCCTTTACTTTGGAATTGAACTCACCTATTGTGAGTTGCAGGTGCCTGCAATATCAAAATCACTCATTCAACCAGTTTGAACAGAGAAAAGGATTCATTCTGCTGTTTTGTGTCATTGTGTGTACTGCAATGAGCACGGAGAACAGAAAGAAAACCAGATAATTGTTTGAGGAGGTCAGACACAAGATTGTAGCCATGCATGGACAATCTGAAGGCTACAAGTCCATCTCCAGTGACCTTGATGTTCCTGTGTCCACCGTACGCAATGTTATCAGGAAGTTTAAGGCCCATGGCACTGTCCATGGATGTGGCCGCAAGAGAAAACTTGATCGAAGATTGCAGCGAAGGATTGTTCGAATGGTGGAGAAAGCACCTCGATCAACTGCCAAACAGATTCAAGCTGACCTTCAGACACAAGGTACGACAGTTTCAACTTGCACCATCCGTCACTAACTCAACAAGCATTCAGAGTATTGCGCTGCAATACATGTCCCCTACCAAAGTTCAAAGTGCCATAGCTTTGCAAAAATGATCGAATATGCAAATTTATGCACGGTTGATGCTGGTTTTCAAACTTGATCTGAGGTATGCTGAGACACGTGTGTCATGCCTCACCTTGTTGATAAGCCCGCAAGGTCGCTCCGTGGAGCGGCCTGCACGTATTGCACTGTGTGAATTATATAATTACCCACTCACGGTCTGAGGTACTAGCGATTCAAGAGATATCCATTTTATTTAATATTTTCGTTTAATTAACGATATCTGCCAAACCACGTGCCCTATCGCAAATTCCAAAAGGACATTTTAGTAGACTGACATGCTGAACAGATCTGTGAAGTTTCCCATCGATTGGATCAAAAATGAGGGAGGAGCTCGGTTTTAAAGGTTCATGCTTAAAAACGTCATAACTCTGAAACCATGTAACGCATGACGTCATGCTCACTGACTTTTTTGTACGTCATGGGTATGCGATTCTGCCTGCAAAGTTCGGCCTCGATCTGTTTAGGCGTTGCAGAGAAAAAGGGGTTTTCGTGTTTTCACGAAAAACAATATGGCGGCCAAACCACGTGACCTGTGACGTCATAATTACCATTAAAATATTCTACAGACCGAGTCCCGTGAAAATTTGATCTCAATCGGTCCTATTATTGCAGAGAAAATCTTTTTTAAAGGAAATTAAAACTTAAAATGGCACCGAGTTCAGGATCATCAGAATTATCAGAATTCCCAAAGTTCAAAGTGCCATAACTTTGTCAAAAATGATCGAAACGTCGTGAAGTTCGAACTTGACCTGTAACTTATCATGAGGAAACCATGTGCCAAGTTTGAAATCATTAGCATTAAGCGTTTAGAAAAAAGGTCCGGAAAGCTGTTCTTTGCGTGACGGACTGACAGACTGATGGACTGTCGGACTGACAGACGGAGGGACGGCGTGTAAACCTGTAGTCCCCTCCGGTGTACACTGGTAGGGGACTAATAAAAGGGGATGCTATTGTGGAAGACCCAGGAGGACCCCACTGCTGAGAAAGCCTGACTGGAGTTTGCCAAAACATACCTGAACAAGCCAAAATCCTTCTGGGAGAATGTCCTGTGGACAGATGAGACCAAATTAGAGCTTTTTAGTAAAGCACATCATCTCTATCTTTACAGAAAACAAAATGAAGCCATCAAAGAAAAGAACACCTTCCCTGCAGTCAAACAAGGAGGAGGGTCAGTGATGTTTTGGGTTTGCTGTGCTGCCTCTGGCACTGGGTGCCTTGAATGTGTGCATGGCATCATAAAATCAGGAGATTACCAAGGCATTTTGGAGCACAATGTTCAACCCAATATCAGAAAGCTGGGTCTCCATGAAGGTCATCTGTCTTGCAGCAGGAAAATGACCCCAACAAACTTCAAAAAGCATCCAGAAATGGTTCAAGACAAAACGCTGGACTGTTCTGAAGTGGCCAGCAATGAGCCCAGATCTAAATCCCATTGAACACCTGTGGTGAGATCTGAAACAGCAGTTGGGAGAAGGCACCCTTCAAATCTGGGAGAACTGGAGCAGTTTGCACAAGAAGAGTGGGCCAAACTGCCAGTAGGGAGGTGTTGGAAGCTCATTCATGGCTATGGGAAGCTCTTGGCTGCAGTTATTTTGTCCAAAGGCTGTGCTACCAAATATTAATTTAATAAGTAGTCTCGGGTGTCAATAATTTTGTCAATGCCATTTATTTTTATTTTCTGATTTAAAAGGTTATATTAAGTTCTGAATCAAAAACAAAGGTTCTGTAATATTAACAGTGAAATAAAGAATTGTGGAGACCAAATACTTTTGTCAATTTCAACTTATTGTTAGAGAAAATTGTGAGTTATTTGAAAAACGTGCAAGGGTGTCAATATTTTTGGCCACGACTGTATGTGAAGGACGCCGGATGAGGCCCCCTGGATCCGCCCCTGTTCATACATACCTGCATACATTCATACAGTTGCTCCATTATATATAGATGAACCACTTTTAGGAAAGCATAGCCTCAATAATTATGCTCAACTCATCCTCCATTTTTCCTTTTGCAAGAGAATGCAGTAGGAAATAATTTCAGGAACTCTGATATAACTAACATAACTAACTCACTGTGGCTTTCTACAAAGCAGCAAATACACAGCAGCAAACTGAATGCGTGGCCATGACTTGGGATCATCAATCCAAACATCTGCGAGATGCTTATAAGGACACTTTTCTAGCACAATCACAACCAATGTCACCTCATGATGATGTTTACCATCGTTACTAAGATTCCCCAGATAATTCAATGGCAATTGGGCAGACATGCCGAAAATTACTAACAGTATCACAAAAGGCAATGGTGTTCAAATACTTGCTAAGGTGTTGTTCTCACTGCGCTAAAATGGCGGCGGCCGTCGCTAACCGGAAGTAACCCAAAGTTGCGTCCACCCATTTCTCAGTGAGTTAGTTACTTGATCGTTGGCAAATAGGATATAAACCTTTCGGAATTTTAGTTTGTTAGCCTAAAACCTTAACTGACACATTTGTAATTTGTTCTTATATTCTAGTTTCTTGAAGTTCTGCAGAGTTATTAGAGGAATAAACATCCTGCTTCTTCTCTTCCTTTGTGAATAAAGCTTCTGTGATGCGGGAAGATTTGAGCAAGACACTGGATGACGGTTGACACTTGCTGTATTCGAATATGCAGGTAATAAAAGAACCCCCTGTCCGACTGGAGTACAGAGCAAAATGAGAATGCTGATCGATCCGTCCGAATCTCACATCAGCCAACGAGCATCAACCCCCCCTACCCCCCCCCCCCCCCCGTTCTTCCAACGGAGACCATGCCCCCAATTCGTGAGAGATGAAATGGTGGCACCGTTCTGAACATAACGGATGTAACATATGGGAGGCGACTGCGTCAGTCTTAAGCCGGATGTGCCATATGGGAGACTTGCAAATTAATCACTTAGACATGGGAGGCTCGCAAATTAATTACTTGCACATGGGAGGCTCGCAAATTAATCACTTACACATGGGGGCTCACAAATTCATCAGCAGTGATCAAGCATCCATCAGTGTGCAAACAGGGAGAAATGAAATTTAAATGTATCAAATCAACAGCTACATTTCCAGCAATGAGGCAGTTTGGAGGATATATAAGCTACCAATGCATGAAAAGTCTCCAACTGTTGTAAGGCACAGCATCCGTCAGGTAATACATTGGAAAGAGCTTAGACTCAACGTCACCTCCTTCTTCAAAATGTGCGGAAATGATGACTTTGTAAAAACACTGTTGTATCTAGAGGGCACAAAATACAGTACTACACTTTGCAACCAACCAAAACATGGAAATGCCGTGTATAGGGTATCCCTCATCCGGAATTTCCTGGCATTGAGTGCTTGGATTCTCTCAGTGGCACATACAATATCAATCCCAAAAGGCCAATTGGAAACTTATTCTCTTCGTTTCCTGCTGCAAAATGTAAGAGTCACTTAATATCAAGCTTTGCACACAGTTGATGATTAGCCGTGAGAAACATACCAAGAAACCTGCCATCACCTTGATCTACTCTAAGATGACGATCATTGGAATGACGTCTTGGTTGAAGTTTCACGGATAATGTGAGCCAAAAAAAGCCCAATATCTTTTTGCAATGATGTTGGTCAATTGTGAACTGGCAGATCCAAAGCTTTTATGGAGAATTCACAAAGAAAGCATGGCTGGAAACGAGAATGGATCAGGGAGATGATGTGGATGTGGAATTCAAGCAGGCCTTTTATGACAGTGCTTTGAGACTTCTTGAAGACAAAGTACTCTTGATTGGTGGAGAGGCACTAAGGGGTTGGGTTATAGGCTTCCTAAACCACCAAGAGATGCTGATGATCGAAATATGCCAAAGGAACATCTTAGGGAGGCCTCCTATTATAATTGAACGGAATAAAAATATTTATTGTGGATATGGAACCAAAGTTGGTTGAAGATCACCGCAAGACCGATGAGACAATATGGACTACGGCTCAGAGAACAATCCGGATTGTATTTCCATGATGGACCTTGTGGCACTGCAAAGAGGTTCCTGATCAACCTGTTGCTTCCTAAAAGGAGAGGAATTGCTGCAACATTGCTTACTGGTGGATGGACAGCAAACTCAGTCCTAAAACTGCCATTAGATTTACAAAAGCTCAGAAACTCCATGATTTGTGTAGAGCTAACAGCTTTAGCCAGAAATTTGGAATTACATACAGGCTCGGGCTTTTAAAGTTTTGGCATTTCTACAAGTTGTTTTTTTAAATTCTTCTTTCATAAGTTATCACTGGGAGCATTTCCTTTCGGTGTTGCTTTTTCCTTTCCAAGTTTTGGATAGAATCCACCTCCTTATTGTGCAATTTTGAGTCTTTGTAGATTCCTTTCAAAAAGCTTTCAAGTCTATCCTTCTGGGGAAGGGGGGAGGAGGTGAAGGGAGGGCGGGGGCTTATTACATGTTGCTTTTGTTTCCTTAATTTGCGGTAGAATTCTTTCGGGTGTTTGTTTATGCTCTGCTCTGTATGTGTGTGTGTGTGTGTGTGTGTGTGTGTGTGTGTGTGTGTGTGTGTGTGTGTGTGTGTCTGCTCACATATACTTGCCTACAAGTTATAATTTTAAACTGATCTTCATGAAACTTCACCAAATGGTAGAGGTGGTGGTCCGACAGAATCCTATTTGTTTTTGAGGTCAAAAGGTCAGCATTGGCCAAAGGTCAACCACTTTTTTTCAAATCTCTAAAATCATCAATTTTATGTCCGATTGACTTGAAATTTGAATAGGATTTACATTATCAGCTAACTGAATTCAACCACCTACTATTTTTGAGGTCATCCTAGGCCAAAAGGTCAACGTGGGCAAAGGTCCACAATCTTTTCAAATTTCTAAAATCCCCAATTTTCATCTGATTGACTTGAAATTTGAATAGGATTTTCAAATCAGCAAACTGAATTGAACCAACAACTATTTTGTTTAGGTCAACATAGGCCAAAGGTCAACCACGTTTTTTTCAGATTTCTAAAATCTTCAATTTTCATCTGATTTATTTGAAATTTGAATAGGATTTGCATATCAGCTAACTGAAGTGCACCACCAACTATTTTTGAGGTCATCATAGGCCAAAAGGTCAACATGGGCAAAGGTCCACAACCTTTTCAAATTTCTAAAACCCCCAATTTTCATCTGATTGACTTGAAATTTGAATAGGATTTGCATATCAGGTCACTGAATTCAACCACCAATTATATTTGAGGTCAACTTAGGCCAAAAGGTCAACATAGGCCAAATTTATAAAATTGTCAATTTTCATCCGATTAACTTAAAATTTGAAGAAGATTTGCATATCAGGTCACTGAATTCAACCACCAATTATTTTTGAGATCAAAAGGATGCTCCACTGAGTGCCAATCTACTTTGTTCTCTTTGCCAAGTGTTGCTCTTTGAGTGAGTTTTCATTTTGTTGTTGATCTCTTCTTATTTGCAAAACGGGAAGGTTTTCACATTAAAAGTTGCACAATTTAAAAAAAAGCATTGTATGAGATATTATTCAGGCAATATTATGCAGGGGATATATACTCGTAATAAATGGGGGATATTATGCAGGGACAAATGGCTGTTAGCAATATCCAAGCCCTGTTAATGTGGCAGAATATCTCTTTGCTGTTATGGCTTCCAACGTATTAACAATGCGTTGTTTTAAAAGAGCCTGAGCAATGCACTCCACCATGATAGGTTGACTTCGTGTAAACCAGTAAGAGATTCTGGAGATCTGAGCCTGATTGTTATTGATTCTTGACTTCCTTCTTATGACTTTCACTTTTATAAACGGAATATAGAATAAGTTTGTTTTTCATCACTCGTTTTAAAAGGCTTGAGTTTTCTCAAGAGAAGTCTATTGATTGTTACAGGCGGAATGACACGGTCCGTGTTTCAAAGCAAATTGAGCAAATAAATACCCGGAGTTTAAAAAAAAAATCATCGTGTATTTCCAAAGGCGGTTTCGTAACTGAACAAACATACCATATGCAGTGCCTATAGAAAGTCTACACCCCCTTTCAAAATTTTCACCTATTGTTGCCTTATAGCCTGGAATTACGTAAATTGCATTAAATCAGACTTTTTCCACCTTTATTTACACATCGTAACCCACAACTTCCAAGTGACAAACAAATTCTACAAATATCAGAAAATTAATTAAAAATACAAAACTAGATTATCTTGGTTGGATAAGTGTCCACCCCCCTGAGTAAATACTTGGTGGAAGCACCTTTGACAGCAATTACAGCTGTGATTCTGTTGGGATAGGTATCTTTCAACTTTGTACACCTTGATTGGGCAATATTTGCCCATTCTTCTGTACAAAACTGTTCAAGCTCAGTCAAGTTGCGTGGGGAGCGTTGATGGACAGCAATCTTCAATCATGCCACAGATTTTAGATTGGATTTAGGTCGAGGCTTTAACTGGGCCACTCAAGGACATTTATCTTTTTGTTCCTTAGCCACTCCAGTGGAGCTTTGGCTGTGTGCTTCGGGTTGTTGTCATCCTGGAAGGTGAACTTCTGTCCCAATGTCAGCTTTCTTGTAGAGGGCAGCAGGTTTTCCACTAGGAATTTTCTGTATTTTTCTCCATCCATTTTCCTTTCTATCCTGACAAGTGTCCCAATCCCTGATGGTAAGAAACATCCCCATAATATGATGCTGCCATCACAATGCTTCACAGTAGGGATGGTGTTCTTTGGGTGATGTGCTGTGTTGGGTTTGAACCAAGCATAACGTTTTGCAAAATTTTCATCTTGATTTCGTCAGACCACAAACTGAAATATTTTATACCATCCCCTGATCTGTATCTTTCCACAACTTTAACACGGACGTCTTTTGAAAGCTCCTTTGTGCTCATGGTTGTCTTTGCTGTGAAATGCACGACCTAGAAGAGGAAACCTACAGGTACATCTGATTAGCCCATCCCCTGTGCAGAAGGAGACAGGGTTTTGTAATCACTTCTGAGTGTGTTTGTCTGTGTCTGTGTGTCTGTCTGTGTGTGTCTGTCTGTGTGTGTGTGTCTGGGCCTGGGCCATAACCTTTTCTTTTTTTTTGACCATTTGAGATATTTTCATCAAATTTTCACCAAAGCTTTATTATGATAATACGGAGAAGGCAAATTAATAATTTGGTCAAAAGGTCAAAGGTTAGCGACACGTAAAATCATCAATTTTCATCCAATTGACCTGACATTTCAATTTACCATTTGAGTTTTGTCATAAAAATTTTAACAAAGCTTTATTATAATAATATGGAGAATACAAATTAATAATTTGGTCAAAAGGTCAAAGTTTAGTGACACCTAAAATCATAAATTTTCATCCAATTGACCTAAAATTTCAATTTACCATTTAACAAAGGTTTCTTATGAGAATACGAAGAAGGTAAATTAATAATTTGCTCAAAAGATCAAAGGTCAGCATCACATAAAATCATCAATTTTAATCCGATTCACCTGTAATTTTAAGAATTTTAAAATTGGGTCACATAATTGGTTCACCAATCCAAAGCTTGATGCTGATTGTTTTTTTGTTTTTTTAGATCAAAAGGCCAAAGTGGGTTGTAGACTTTCTGTATGGACTGTGTATGTATATGTGTATGTATATATATATATATATATATTGCCGTAATTCACCTACAAGACATCAACACCAGCCTCATCTCCATCTCATCTGCTCCATCATTTGAACACCTGGCTTTTAAACTCTCTGGTCACACGCAGTCAGTCATGGCTGTCGTCTACCGCCCTCCCAAACCACACCCATCATTCTTGTCTGACTTCTCCTACTTTCTGACCCAGCTCTGTTCCCTCTCCCCCTCAATCCTCCTCCTCGGTGATTTCAATATCCACATGGACTCCACTGACTCCACAATAACCACTGACTTCACTGATTTCTCACCTGCTTTAACCTCACTCAACATGTCAACTTTCCTACCCATAACCGTGGTCACATTCTGGACCTTGTCTGCTCTACTGGAATAATTTTGCACCATCTCTCTGGCTCAGACCTCACCCTCTCTGACCACTTAGCCATCACTATGACCATCAACATCCCCACCCCAGCACCAAGGCATTATCGCACTATCAACTTCCGTAAGCTAAACGCTCTTTCACCGACCTCATTCTCATCCACCCTCTCTGGAAAAATGTCCACTTCTCCCTTCGTTGACCTCCACACCCCTTCTGACCTCACTGACTACTACAACCACACTCTCTCCTCCTGCCTTGACCAGCTTGTGCCTATAAAAACCAAAACGGTTTCTTTCACCCATTCTGCTCCCTGGTTTACCCCTGAACTCCGCCTGATGAAAACTCGTGCTCGCCAACTTGAAAGACTCCGCAATAAAACAGGTCTCACAATTCACTCCCAAGCCTACAAGGACCACCTACAACACTACAAAGATGCCCTCTCCCATGCCCGCTCCACCTACTACTCTCAAATTATCCACTCTATCTCTGGAAACCCAAAAGCACTCTTCTCTACAATAAACAAACTCCTCAGCCCCCTGAACACCACCACCCAGTCATTCACAGTAGACAACTGCATCTCCTTCCTTTCATTCTTCCAATGCAAAATTGACAACATCTATAACAGCTTAACCACCACCTCACCCGCTCCCCCTCAAACCACCTGCCCCCCCTTATCCTGCCAACCCCTGTCTCAATTCTCCCCAGTCTCCCCTACTGACCTCTCTGAACTCCTCATAGGAATGAAAACTGCCACCTGCACTCTTGACCCCATCCTCTCCAGCTTTGTCAAGGCCTCCCTTCCTGCTCTCTCTCCACTTATCACTGCAACAATAAACTCCTCCCTGTCTACAGGCATCGTCCCACCATCCCTCAAAATTGCTGCTGTTACCCCCATTCTGAAAAAACCTGGACTCAACCCTGCCACCCTAAATAACTTCAGACCCATCTCCAACCTACCCTTTCTATCAAAAGTTTTGGAACACGCTGTAGCCACTCAACTCAAACATCACCTCTCTGCCAATAACCTGTATGAAACATTCCAATCCGGATTCCGCTCCAACCACAGTACTGAAACTGCTCTCCTCAAAATCACCAACGACCTTCTCCTCTCCTCTGATGCTGGCATCCTCAACATTCTCATCCTCCTCGACCTCAGTGCCGCCTTTGACACCATCAATCACACCATCCACCTCACCCGACTTGAAACCACCTTTAACATTACCGGCACTGCCCTCTCTTGGATCAAATCATACCTCTCTGACAGACGCCAGTTCATCTCCATCAATAACTGCAAATCCCCCATTGCTCCCCTCCCCCAAGGTGTCCCCCAAGGTTCAGTTCGTGGCCCCCTCCTCTTCATCCTGTACCTGTCCCCCCTTGGTAACTTAATCCGCTGTCATGGTCTCCAATTCCACTGCTTCGCCGATGACATCCAGCTTTCCATCTCCACCAAGTCCATCTCCACTGCCACCCACTCTATCCTGACAAACTGCATCACTGAAATAAGAATCCTGGCTTCAAATCAACTTCCTCAAACTTAACTATGATAAATCTGAAATAATCATCATTGGCCCAAAAACGCTCACCAAATCCACCCATAACTTTGCCCTCAACATCGACGGTTTCCCAGTATCCACCTCCCCTCACATCCGGAATCTTGGCATCATCTTTGACCAAACCCTCTCCTTCGACAAATACACTAAACATATCACAAAGACAGCCTTCTTTCACCTGAAAAACATCGCCCGTCTCCGTCCATCCCTCTCCTCCACGGCTGCAGAAACCCTCATCCACGCCTTCATCACCTCCCGTCTGGACTACTGCAACAGCCTCCTCTATGGTTCACCCTCAATAATCACCAATAAACTCCAATACATTCAGAACTCCGCTGCCCGTCTACTCACCAATTCCCGGACCCATGACCACATCACCCCTGTCCTTTACAAGCTTCACTGGCTCCCCATCCCCCAGAGAATCCAGTACAAAATCCTCCTCTTGACCTACAAAGCCCTCCATAACCTGGCCCCATCCTACCTGGCTGACCTCCTTTCCAGACACAATCCCACCCGCATCCTCCGCTCTGCTGGTACCAACCTCCTGACCACCCCCCCCCCCCCATCCGGACCAAATTCAGATCCTGGGGGGACAGGGCCTTCTCCATCGCTGCTCCCACCCTCTGGAACTCACTACCTCACACCATCAGAGACTCCTCCTCACTCACCACATTCAAAACATCACTCAAGACCCACCTGTTCAACACTGCATTCAACATTTAACCCACAGCATTTAACCCCTGACTATCTCTTCTCCTTCTCCTTCCTTTTGCTTTGATTATTTACCTATTGATTTTTGTCTTTTTGCACTTGTTTTTTGTACTCTGTCAAAGCGTCTTTGGGCTTCTTGAAAAGCGCTATATAAAATAAATGAATTATATATATATATATATATATATATATATATATATATATATATATATAAATAATTATATATATATATATATATATATATATATATTGTTACGGATTCCGGGGGACGGCACTCCCGTTAGCAAGGGGGGGGGGGGGGGTTAACCCCCTTGTCCTGTTAAGCTGGCCATCTCCGCCGGTCCTGGAAGTATGATGTCACTTCTGGCCGATGGTACGTAGGGTCGTAAGCCCAATTAGTCTTAATACCTAAGTATTACCACCGGCCGTCAGCGAGGAAATACTCCCGCCCGTGCTGCAGCGTAATTGATGGATTGCGCCGAGTGAAGTGAACTGCGGCGCGAGCCGTTAACAATGACTAAACCCGATTGCGAAGTGGTTCGGCCAAAATTGTGCCACAGCTACTCAATCGGGAAATCACCAAAGCGATCGGATGAGAAAGAAACCAAAGTAAGGAGGAACAGGTATTTATTATTAACTATTTACACAACCAAATAAACCAAAGGAGAAGAAAAAGAAACGAAAGTAATTTACAGAAGAGGAAGAAGAAGATACACAGGGCAATTCTTAAACAGGCTTAACTTATACCCAGACAACACAAAGGACAGACCACGGACTTACACGACAAAGGGAAATTGCAGGCAGGAATGCCCCAGGGAGCGAATGGTCCAGGCCGATGGTAGGGATGCGTCAGGGAGAGAAGTATCCAGGCAGCGGTAAGTGTTGAGGTTCGCGCTCCATGTTCACGCTCCGGGCTCGGAGCGAACAGCAGCCGGCAGCTCCGCGACTTCACAACCGGCGACAATAGGGCCCTAGAGGGTCTCGGTTTATTGCCGCAATATCAGCACCCCCTCACGTCTTTCTCTCTTCTCCGGTTCAGCTGGATCACGCATCCCTCTTGAAAAAGGCTTGCGCGCGCTTATATTGCGCGTGGTGCGCTCAAGCCGGCAACTCCGATGCCACGCCTACCGCTTTGCTCACCTCGGCGCTGGTTGGCTGGCAAGGGCTCTTTGGCTCCACCTTTGGTGACGAGGTGGGCCACACCCGTGATCCTACGGCTCTTCCCCTCCTCTTAGCCTCGTGTGCAATGGAGTCTTGCGGGGCAAATGATGCGAATGAAAACCGCCCAAAGCAGTAGCGGCGAACGCCGTCGTACTGGCGCTTTTAGGAGGCCATGGGGATGTCGCAAGGGATCCTATCTTATTTGATTTGATGCAACGCAGAGTCAACTATTGGGAACAGGTCCTTAACTGAAACACATACTAATGACATAACTACAGAGAGGTTCTATGATTCGCTACGTGTTGCACGTGGACTAACTAAGGTGCAATCTTCAATTAACAGCCAATTAAGAGGAAATGTACACAGGGGTTAATTTTTCAGGGAATTTACTACTAAATTTACATGTGAAGGTTCTAAAAACCGCAACACAGCACCCTCATTCCTCACGGCACGTCTTGGGCCGAAAAACTTTAACTTAATGTGACACTCAGATGTAGTTTCCCTCTACGATTAACCTTACCCTGAGTGCGACAGTTTTAAAACACAATTAAGTATGTCCCCCTACTACGTTGCATCCTACCTAACAGATTCGCACCCACAATTAACCGAATTGCGGAATTATTTTCAAGCTAAACATTTACGGTGGGGAGCATTATTTACATGACACTATTTGTATTTACAAAACTGCAAACCCAGGACCTGTTATTCTCTTGGAAACAAAAAGAATCCTGTGGGAGGGAGGAAAGAGCATGCACTGCATCGATACACCACCCTCACATGCCCGGGGGATGCAGAATTTTATTGCAATGCATCCCCGAGCATGCAAGCACCAAAGCACCAATCAAGCACCAATCAAGTGCGACATTGCACATACAATAAAACAACTGATGGTCTTGTCACTGCTGCTCTGCTGGGCCGTCGTTCTTGATGTTGTCTCTTGATGTTCTCTTTCTTGGTGGCTTGCTGCCTATTTGCACAATAATAAATAAAAAAGCACAAAACGTGTCCATTTTATTTATGGCCCACAGGGGCCAACTATGGGTGGTCCACCTGTAGGGCAAAAGGGGCCACCTCACCATGGTCCACAAGGAAGATCTTCCTGGGCCATCGTGGCCAGTCCCAGCGGAGGGGTCATGCCCCAAAATGTGGGGTCCATCAGTGGTGCTCGGCCACAGAACCGTGGTCCATAAGGTGGTGCATGGCCGCAAGACGTGCGGTCCATAAAGTGGTGCATCGATCCAGGCAGCCGGCAGCGGGGGCTCGGGGCACACAAATGCGGCTCCCGCATGCTCTCCCTCAGTGCCCAGAGAGCACGGTCCATGGGGGGGGGGGGGGGGGAGGAGGACAAAGCAGAGTCAGCGAGGGCAAGGGCGCAAGGGTACACATAAATAAAGGCAATGCAGAGGTGAGGTGCGCCTGGAGATCGAGCGGAGAAAGCTCGTCCCTAACGTATGTCACCCCCCCCCCCCTGTCACCTACTCTACCCTCGCCCCTTACCCCGTATTTACACAACAATTTACAATTCGTCTCTATCGTCACGTCTTCCCCATATCTCCCCTAATACCAAATTCGTTACCACAATCCCTCTAACCAACCAAATTTGCCATCACCCAATTCACCATCAATCCCTCTTAAGGAGGAAGAGATGGAACGTTAAGCACAATGTCACACCCACGTCATGAAGTGTCTCACATCCCCAAAAACATTTGCACAAAAAGATCCAAACCATGGTGTGGCGTGGAGCACTGTCGTCACCTCAAGTGAGTGGATGCAGATGGTGCAAGGAGATTTCAATCCTAACTACTTTCTAAATGACATTAACACACTTTACACCACCCGGGGCCTTTCCCTGCAAAACCATTGGCCATCTTACTCTATGCGGTTCTAAAAACCAATTCCCATTGACCAAACTGTGGTGCTCATCAATTTGGGGTCTCACTCCCCTGATTCAACTCCCTGTGCCTTCGCACAATTTCTGGGCTGAGTCGTGTGGCTCTCCCAGCAGGTCTACTCACCTGCACAGCTCCGCCACTGCAGTTGCCTCCGAGCTTACCTGCTCCTTAACCTAACCTATCTAACTGGGGAAGGCCCTCCCTGGCACTTACCCCCTCGGTGCCCTCTCTGGCACTGGGCTACCTGGGTCCGTCCTCCGGATCCTCGGGCCCCATCCACAACAACTCTACCGGCTCTCAGAGCCCACCTGCGGCCTCACCTGGCCGACATCCTCACAGTGGCGGAGTGTCAATTTAACCACACACACTAACAGGCCACACGCCCAGCCATTTCCATGTCACTAATGCACCCATCCAAACACCATTCTACCACATGCACCACAGATGCCAATATCCACCACAATTTACCTATACCCTCTACCTAACTCTTAAACTACCCTCCCCGGGTATTCGTGATGGGGGTCCATCTTCCCCATCCACTCCCTTCGCACCAACCACTCCACTCCACGTTTTCCACCATACTCACTCCACACCATCCATTCCATACTCCATTCCATATTAGCTATTTCACACAACCATTCTCCATACACCTGTTCGTCACTTGCACACCTGTGCTCACACACACACCTGGTGGCTCTTGCACCCTCCTTTCCTCCCAGGTTTCTTCATTCACTACAATGCCATTCGCTCAATACAAATCACAATCACCTCCCACTTTTCACAATACTCTGCTCCATCACCTCCTTCATACACACGGCAACATTCAAGAGCATTGCCTCATTTGCTCAACACAAAGATTCTCACACACACGGCATCATCTGATCTACCTGGTGCCCTTCTAAAACTCGCACTTCCCAGTCGCCCCTTATACCATTGCGCTCCCTCGTCATTATAATCCATCTAACCTACCTACGTCCCCTACTACAGGTATCATGTCGCTACTTAACCCTACAGTTACCTATTGTCATTTCTCTAGATCCCTAATCCATTATCCAAACCCTCCCTCGGCGAGCTTACACTGCCATAACCCCATAATCAATAGCTCATGTGCCCGGAGATGTGAGTGATGGTGGATCATGTGCCATCCCTCTACATCGGGCATCTCCCACTATCAATTTTGCCCATCCAATTTTCTGCCAATCAAATTTTCCAATCAGTACTGCCAATCATTTTTACCCATCAAATTTGCCAATCAGTACTGCCAATCCTATCCACTATTCCCAATTTCGAATCCAAACACTATCATCTTCACAGTCCATTAAACTTGAGCCTCGGTGCGTCTTACATTTTCAAAGCTCGGCTTCAAAAGGCCGAGCGATGAATGCCGGTGGTTTGTCTACCGCGGGTTGGGTCCGTCCGGCATTCGGTTCGGTTCAGGGGAGGCGGTTTAGTTGGGCCGAGGTTCAAAGCACCATCCCGGCACGGGGCCTCTCGCTCCCAAGCGCGATGGGCTAACCTTGCCCGGGTGGAACGCCGCCACCAGAAGGGGGCGCCGTTCCGATCCCTCCTACCTTCCCTCGAACCGGACAGGTCGCCTTGCCCGGCAAGGTCCGGACTCGACCGTGCGGGGCGGGCCCCGGCCCGGATCGTGCACGGCGCTCCGAAGAGGAGCGACGCAGCACCGATCCCCGCCGGCTCCCGCAATACCCACAGCCTGGCATGGACCGGGGGCTCGCGTCGGCTAAACCGCTATCCCGTTTAACGTCGATGCTCCCCGGACATGCTCACACCACGCGTTCCTTTTCACACTCACCAAGCCCGGCGCTCCAACGCCGCTCGTACATCCCACGCATTCTACCACTGTACTCACTCCTGTTACACACCACTCGCTGTCTGCACACTCCATAACACACCTTGGTGCACACTCGTCGTTCACACACTTCTCGTGTGCACTCTCCCCCGTTACGTACTCCATAACCACCACGG